>NC_052473.1:5649849-5743222 GCF_009730915.1 Dioscorea cayenensis subsp. rotundata
AACGTCTAAAAGTATGTATTTTGCATGTATTTGTTATGTATTATTCTTTATATTTATTTGTTGAATCGATGCCTTTTTGGTCTAAATTGTAGTATTTTTGCATTTTCAGACCCTTTAGAAGCCACAGTAGCTCGGCCGATTGGGGATGAAATTGGCATCAAAAGCAGCGTTTTACGGGGCTGAGGATATGTAGCCATGTCCTATGGTGTATGTCTTGTAGTAGTCATATAGCTCATCAGCGGGCTTCTCGGCGAAAACTGAAATTCGAGGGTCGGTCTCACGGCGGTATATGACCCGTTTACGATCGGGATACTGAGCACTTATAAGGTCTTGAAGGGGCATTTCTTGGGGCATCTTCTTCTTGATTTTTCTTCTTCTTCTTTGGGGACAAGGCCAGCTAGGGTTTGGAGAACACTTCCACATCACTTGAACCCAAGCTTTAGGGAGGGCAAAAGGGAGGAAATCCCGAGCATTTTTCTCGTGGGGAGAGCAGAGCGAGGAGGATCTACTTCTAGGGCATCATTGCTTGGAGGTTGAAGACAACGGGAAGCCACCCCTTTGAGTGGCGTCTTGGGAAGAGCTTTTCTCGGGGAGTTCTTGCGTCATTCGACCTTCATCATTTGAGGAGTGTTCCTCATGTTTACTTTAGATTTTTGTATGGATTATTTGGTTTTCTTGTTGAACATGAACAACTAAACCCCTAGGTCACGGATGTAGGTGAACCTAGGGGGTGAACTGTGATGTTTTGGATTGTTTGAGTAGTTTATGCATGTTTGGCTTGTTGTGATCCTTGTTTGGTGTTCTTGCTTGTTTTGGTACATTTGATTGAGTGATGTATCAAATTCTTGGTAGCACTTTGTAGCATGACCATTGCCTTAGTGCTGAGACTCCACCAAACTAGGAAGGGTTCATTGTATAAATATGCCGTGACCATCGGGTATTTGTACCCCTCAATCCTAGGGTTGAAAACTACTTGTGTTTCCACCTAACTGTGAAAGCCCGACATTCTCCTTGCAATCGTGTGGGAAGTTGGGAGGAAGAGATTCCGCGCTCAACACTTGCACGGGTTAGGGGTCAATTGCCGTGACCATCGGGTTGACCCTAGGTCTTGATTTTTCTCGGTCCAACTAGCCACGTGCTTTTATTACTCAATTTCCTACTCACTATAGTAGCCCCCGAGAATCCGCATCCATGACCATTTTCCAACCTTTGGCATCTCCCGTATTTTACTTGTTTCGTACTTCTTAAGATTTCATTTCGCTTTTCATTTTGCTTTCTTTTCTTCTTTTTTCTTATCTTGGAATCGGGTGAGCTAAACAACAGGGTAAGAAGTGAGTAGGGGTAGCTCCTCGGGGCCCCTTGGGAATACGACCCATTCGGCGTGCTTGAAGTGGTTTATTATGATGACCCGTGTGCTTGCGGGTGTACACACTTCATGTCGATCAAGTTTTTGGCGCCGTTGCCGGGGACTAATCACTGAGGAATATTTGGAAAGCTTTATACTTGTTGATTTAGCCTTTTCTTTTTCTTTTATTTTTGCTCATTTGTTTTGTTTGTCTTTTTGTGTTTTACGGTTGATGATCTTTTTGTAATTACCCATCTTTGTGTTCTTACTATTAACTAACATCTTGACTCCTCAATTAGGTGTAGGTACACATCTTATGACACGAAAGCGAGTCAAGCAAACTTAGCTGAACCGAATAGCGAGATAGAAAGAACTTTGCATCAACGATTGAGAGAAGCAGGAGAAAGTTCTAGACAACAAGAGGTTCGGGTTGAGTCAAGTGAACCGTCGAGTCATGGAGGAGCCTAGGAAGACCCTATCGAATATGAAAGGCCCGCAGTTCACGGAGAAGAATTTAGTGTCCAAGTACCAGCCGTTCGGCTAATAACTTTGAAATCAAAGGCGAGTACCATAGGGATGATTGAGTCGATGCTGAGTTTGATGGTCTAGCGGATGAGGATCCCCATGCCCATCTTGCTCGGTTCCTTCAAATCTGCTCCACTTTCAAGATCAATTCGATTGTCGAGATGATGCCATCGGGCCGAGGGTTGTTCCCGTTCGACTTGAGAGGTGCACGCATACTGGATGGCTCACATCCTTAGCTCAGGGGTCCATCACCACTTGGAAGGAAATGGTGAGAAGTTCCTAGCCCGATATTTTCCTCCAAGCAAGATTGCAAGACTGAGACAGGAGATATCGTCTTTCAGGTAAGGTGATATTGAGACACTATTTGAAGCCCATGAGCGATTTAAGGACCTTCTTCGTGAAAGTGTCCTGATCACGGCTTCCCTGCATGGATGAGAGTACAGATGTTGTGTAACGGGCTGAATTATGCTACTAGGCAGCTTGTTGATGTAGCTGCAGGTGGTTCTTTAAGCAACAAGCTTCATGAAGAGGCCGAGGAATTGAGTGAGAATATGTCCGACAGCAGTGTCATTGGAGCACTAGGCAGGAAGCCTCCAAGGGCTGCAGGGGGCTGTATGAGGGTGAACGAATCCCACGGCATTGGGCTGCGAAAGATTGATGCCTTGGCAGAAGCATATCGCGAGCGGAAATTGAAGCATGATGCCCCTAGCACGAATAGTTGACCGGCTCGGGGTTGGGGTCCGATTCGGGTTCCAAAGGCCGTTTGTCATGTGACACTTGTGGGGCGGGGGCATGCAACATCACAATGTCCTATTTTTTTGTTGCCCCATCACCTCCTGCAGAAACAGATTGATTATGTTGGGGGTGGACCACGAGGACCAGGGAACCAATTTGGTAACATTTACAATTATGGTTGCAGAGGCTCGTCAAATCCCTCTTGGAATTAAGGCCAATCTCAGTACAAGCCTCCACCATTTCAGGGAAACCAATACCATGCCCCTCCTCCACAAGAAAAGAAACTCTCCATGAAGGATATATTGGCAAGATTCATGCTTGGCACAGAGGCACGTTTCGCGCAGAATGAAAAGAAACTTGATGAATTCAGTGCCGTACTGAAAAATGTTCAAGTGTCCATCCAATCTATAGAGAACCAAGTGGGACGCCTTGCTAGTGGACAAGCTGAACGATCCTCGGGGAGTTTGCCGAGCAACACCGAATGCAACCCAAGGGAACAATTACAAGCTATTACTTTGAGAAGTGGGAGGCAGTTGGAAGCAAGGGAAAAAGAGATCCCAAGTGCTCCCAATGATGGGGTAACCATCCGGGAAGACCCTAATTTGGTTGAACATGCAAGCAAGGACAACTGTAGGAAACTTGTTAAAGACTCCCCCAATCCTAACATTTCAAGGGGGCACGAATACAAGCCAGTGATACCGTACCCCTCGAGACTCAAACAAGATAAGGATGAGGCCCAATTCAAGAAATTCCTCAATATATTCAAACAACTTCATATAAATATTCCAATCATTGAGGCACTAGCTCAAATGCCAAAGTATGCCAAGTTTTTGAAGGAGCTGCTCACTAAAAAGAGAAAGTTAGAGGATCAGGCACAGTTGCACTTCTTTGGGAGCTGCTCGGCTATTCTAGAGAAAAAAAGGCGCCACAAAAGTTAAAGGATCCGGGGTAGTTTTGTAATTCCTTGTGTACTTGGTGAAGGAATGACGGAGCATGCTCTAGCCGATTCAGGGGCTAGCATAAATGTAATGCCATACAACTTGTTCTTGAAAGCTGGGATTAGAAGACCTAAGGCCTACAAGAATGACATTGCGACTTCTGAGATAGATCGGTGCAGAAGGCCTCGAGGGGGTAGTCGAAGATGTCCTTGTTAGAGTTGACAAACTCATCATTCACTGTAGATTTCGTGATTCTAGATGTGGATGATGATGTTGAGGGTTCCCACGATCCTTGGGACGCCCATTCCTTAACACTTCAGGTGCTCTAATTGATGTTAAAGAGGGGCAAGATGACCTTGAGGGTCGGGAGACGAGCAAGTGGTCTTCACCCTCCACTGAGCAATGAAGCACACACTTGATCATGATGACAAAGCGTACTTCACGATACTCTTGATGAGATTATTTTCTGATTGTGTGCGGGGAGGTGCTTGCCTTAAACCCTTTGGATGAGTACTTGGATGAGTTCGCGTGCCAAGATACCGAGGAAGAACTTCCCCCTCCACCAACACAACAAATTAATCAAGTGGAGGGTAATTCACCACTCAATGGCAAGAAAATTAAGGGTGTTAAGAAGATTTGGAGAAAATCGAAGGAGAAACAAAAAGAGGGGAAAAAGTTGTCCACATTACCACCGGATGAAGTTTATCATTTATTCTTTGGAAACCAGGGTAAATTTAAAGTTTTCTCATGCCTTTCATTGAATTTTCCAAGTGGCAATTCGGTTCCAAGGGCTCGAGGTAACTTCCATCCATTTGTTCCACCATGATCATTTGAGGTAATGCACGTCAAGCTAACGACGTTAAACAAGCGCTTCTTGGGAGACAACCCAAGTTCATTTCATTCCTCGTATTATTTTTCTCATTTGTGTTTGTGTGTTTGACTTGTATTTTTAGTGCGGTTTGGTTGTATTTGTGTTTTCATCGGGTTTTTTTTTAGCTCATTAGCCTTTGTATTGTCTTAGTTGTCATGTGGCCTTTGAGTAATTCTTGTTTTTGATGCAATCTTGATGATGTTTTGAGTGTTTTGTCGATGTTTCGGCTTTATTTTTTTCATGGTTTTAATCATAAACGAAGTGTGCAACTCGTGGAGAATCGGCGTGCGTCGGGGAAAAATCCGAGGACCATCCTTGCGGCCGCAAGGATGCCCCTCGGGACTCATCGATGAGTCTTGAGGACCATCCTTGAGGCCACAAGGATGCCCCTCAAGACTCATCCCGAGTGAAGGGTATACTTAAGGACTTAGGGGCACCACACTATTCATTCATCTTCTCCACTCTTCTACCCTTTTTCTCCCTCATTTCTCCACCGTTTTTCCTTCATGCTCTAGTTTGCTCTTCTCCCCCTCTTCTCCATTTTAGTGACATAAAATTGGAGTTTGAGCAAGCTTTTGGCCGGATCCAACCATTATATTTGCTCATCTTACTCTTGGTTGAAGGTTTGTTCTTTCACTCAAAACTTTGAGCTTTTCATGCTTTTGTGGGTGAAGTTTCTTGGATTTTTGTTGTTGAATGAATGCTTAATGATTATCAACAATTTTTCCTTGATTTGTAGAATTTTTGGCTACTTTTACAAGCAAAGGTCTTGAAAAAATTTCTGAAATTACTGTAGCACTGGCCATTTTCTTGAATTTTTTCATTCTTTGCTTGTAAGTTGGTTGAATGATCTCCACTTTGCTTGTGCAGGATGCCCATCAAGAGATTTGCTTCCAAGAGGGCTAGGAGGGAACCTACTCCTCCCGTGCAAGAACCAAGGTTTTCTAAAGAAGAACACAAAACACGTTATGCACTCTTATCACGCAAGGTGTTCGGCACGGTGAGAAAAATCGATTGGGAAGCTTTGAGCACATTGGGTTTAGATGGCAAGGTGTTGGAGCTCATTTCACATGATGGTTGGGATAAATTATTTTCCATTGAGGAAGTCTCATTCAAGGAGCTTAGCTTGGAGGTCCTTAGCTCCCTCGAGATGGTCAAAGAATACCCATTCACTCATCATTCTAACCACATCACATTCCGAGCTTTTGGGAAGAAACACCATGTTTCTGAGGATGATATTGGTGCGCTCATGGGGTTATACACGGAAGAGTACTTAAGATCATCAGCGTTCAAGCAGTCAGTTGATGAAATCCCATAGTTGAAGGCGAATGCATCTTATTGGAGGTCCATCTCGGCTAGCTCTCGCACTCGAAAGGCCTCCCGACTCACCAACCCCGCTCTCCAATATATTCATGCTCTTCTGACTAGGAGTATTGGGGGCAGAACTGACTCTACTGGAGTAGTGATGCGCCACGATCTGATTATGTTGTATAGCATCCTTGAGCGTCGTCCTATCCACATGGGGCACTTGGTGGTGGAGACTCTTTCCCATCAAGGCAAGTTTGTTGGTTTGGGAGCTATCTTTGCGGGACCTTACATCACTCGGCTCATCCGCGGCATGGGGTTAATTGAGCGCACTAGAGGCATGTCTGTGGTAGGATCTATTGTTCCCTTAGGGATTCCGACCCTTGTCTCCATTGGGATTGTTGAGAAGCGGGGAAGTAGTTATCGCCTTGCTCAGCAGCAAGGATCATGTTCACAGGACCCCAGCACTTCACATGATGCTGAGACTAATTCAGAGTCAGATCAGGATGATCAAGAGAGTTCACCATCTTTAGCAGACAGGTTTGAGTTGTTTCGCACTGAGGTCCAACAGCGGATCCAGAGCCTTGAGAGTGGACAGAGGGAGATCATCACGACACAGCAGCGGATTGAGCACAATTTAGCTGACCTCCTGACTATTGCTCACAGCTCATCTTCATCGACCTCTACTACCACTACTTGTGCTGCATCATCATTTCCTCCAGCTTCATAGACCCATGACATACTTTTGTGTATTTTGTATTTGTTCTTCTGTTCTATCTTTGTTTGTTGTGTGTTGTTCAGACTTGTACTTTTGAGCTAGCTAGGGCCTTTCCCTACTATGCTCCTATTTTGTTTCTATTGGCGCTCTCTCTCCCGTATTTTTATTTCCATTTTCCCCTTTAAAAATTGTGAATGATGATAGGCTTCTTGTTCTTTTTCGGGATCATTAATTTTTGTGAAAGCTTGTACTTATCGCCCTCATTATGTGGTATGCCCCTGATCCATGTGGAGCAATTTGGAATCACACCGGGGAATCGGGGAAGTTTCTTTTACTCCATTTCTGTGCTTATTGTTTTTCATTCCCCATTTTTCTCTGCTGACTTAGGTACATTGAGGGCAATTTACGACTTTAGGTGTGGGGATGTTTTTTTCTTACTTTGGAGTATTTTTATCCTTTTGCATGCTTACTACCTATGATGCCTATGATTGTTTAGTTAGGGACTTCCTGGCTTGGTAGAATGATAGGTGTGAGCAGTACATTGCACGTGCTTGAATGTAGCTCTGTTTCATCTTTAGTGCACCTGTATACATGTTCACGATCACTTTCACCTTGTACGCTCCAACCAACCCATCATGATGACATTGGCATTAATTTGTTAAATTCGGTCTTCAATGCACTTTTAAAAGCTTCTGAGTTCCTCCACTGAACTTGTTTGTAGCAGGTTGTTTGTCAGGGATCATGAGAGGTTAAAAAAAAAAAAAAGGGGTCTATGTCAGTATTCCTCTGCTTTATAAGTTTATAAGCATGAATGCGTCTATGTAGACTGTAATTGAGTAAGTGGGTGACTCTTGTGCCTAACCAGCATGTGCATCCATCTGAAAGATTATTTTTTGTGCAGTCTATGTTAGGCGGACCCAAGAAAAAGAGAAAGTGTGTATAAGTGTGTGGGAAGAAAATAAAGCATCTCTTGTGATCTCTTGGAACCTGTTACATAATCACTTAAGGGTTAAAATCGTGTTGAGGAACCAGAGGACTTTTAACTGAGTATTGAAGAAGTCTTTGGCACTTTAATGTCATCTTCATTATGTGTGAGGTGAAAGGGCATCCTGGGATAATCCAGGGTGTGGAGGTCAAGGTGGGAGGTTGCACACACTCATTGGGGCATTCTAGATGAGACAAAGCTAATATCACTTCACTATTCATTGACTAGCTCACTCCTTGATTTCTGTCCATTCGTGCTTGTGGAGTTCTTTACTTTTGAGCTTGAGGTCGTATTTTTAGCCGTTTATCTTATTTCCCTTAGTTCTTCATGTTTGTTTGCTTGGGGACAAGCAAAGGCTTAGGTGTGGGGTTGTTTGATAAACGTTTAAAAGTATGTATTTTGTATGTATTTGTTCTGTATTATTCTTTATATTTATTTGTTGAATCGATGCCTTTTTGGTCTATATTGTAGTATTTTTGCATTTCAGGCCCTTTAGAAGCCCTGGTAGCTCGGCGACGTGATTGGGGATGAATTCGGCATCAAAACGGCGTTTCCGGGGGCCGAGATTATTGTAGAACAATACTGTAGCGGTGCTACTGTAGCAGTTTCACTGTAGCAGTCACTATAGCTCATCGCGGGCTTCTCGACAGGAAACTAAAATTGCCGAGGGCTCGGTATATGGCCGGTATACTGACCTGTTTACCTTTCGGGATCTGGGCACTTATAAGGTCTTGAAGGGCATTTCTTGGGCATCTTCTTCTTGATTCTTCTTCTTGTTTGGGGACAAGGCCGGCTAGGGTTTGTAGAACACTTCCATCACTTGAACCCAAGCTTTAGGAGGGCAAAAAGGGAGGAAATCTGAGCATTTTCTCGGCGGGGAGAGCAAGAACGAGGAGGATCTACTTCTAGGGCATCATTGCTTGGAGGTTGACAACAACGGGAAGCCACCCCTTCGAGTGGCGTCTTCGGAAGGCTTTCTCCGGGGATTCTTGCGTCATTCGACCTTCCTCATTTGAGGGAGTGTTCCTCATGTTTACTTTAGTTGTCTGTATGGATTATTTGGTTTTTCTTGTTGAACATGAACAACTAAACCCCTAGGTCACCGGATGTAGGTGAACCTAGGGGGTGAACTTGTGATGTTTTGGATTGTTTGAGTAGTTTATGCATGTTTGGCTTGTTGTGATCCTTGTTTGATGTTCTTGCTTGTTTTGGTACATTTGATTGAGTGATGTATCAAATTCTTAGTAGCACTTTGTAGCATGACCATTGCCTTAGTGCTAGACTCCACCAAACTAGGAAGGGTTCATTGTATAAATATGCCGTGACCATCGGGTATTTGTACCCCTCCAATCCTAGGGTTGAAAACTACTTGTGTTTCCACCCTAACTTGTGAAAACCGACATTCTCCTTGCAACAGTGTGGGAAGTTGGGTGGAAGAGATTCCGTGCTCAACACTTGCACCGGGTTAGGGGTCAATTGCCGTGACCATCGGGTTGACCTAGGTCTTGGTTTTCTCGGTCCAACTAGCCACATGCTTTATTACTCAATTTCCTACCCACAATAGTAGCCCCCTTGGGAATCCGCATCCATGACCGTTTTCCAACCTTGGGCATCTCCCGTATTTTACTTGTTTCGTACTTCTTAAGATTTCATTTCACTTTTCATTTTGCTTTCTTTTCTTCTTTTCTCTTATCTTGGAATCGGTGAGCTAAACAACAGGTAAGAAGTGAGTAGGGTAGCTCCTCAGGCCCCTTGGGAATATGACCCATTCGCGCGTGCGCGACTGGTTTATTACTTGACGACCCCGTGTGCTTGCGGGTGTACAGACTTCGTGTCGATCATTGACCTTAAAGGAGGAAAATTAACATTAAGTGTTGGTGAGGAAGAAGCAGTGTACACTCTACCGGCGGCCATGAAACACTCCTTAGACCATGATGACATGCTTTATTTTGTTGACGAAACTGAACTTTTAATTTCTGATTGTGTGCAGGAGGTGCTATCATTAAACCCATTGGATGAATATTTGGAAAAGCTAGGAAATGAATATCAAGAAGAACGTCATTCTCCTCTTCCAAGTTACAATTTGAAGAAGCCAAAGGAGAAAGTTATGTGCACCAATGGCAAAGAAAAAGGGAAAAAAATCAATGTTAAAAAAAATTTGGAAGGAGGTCCGGTGAAAGAAGATGAAAGGTATCACTCATTCTCATCCAACACCTCAAGAAAAGAAGGAACAATCTCCACCTCCTTTCACTCATGAAAAATGTGAAGTTTACTCATTGATGTCCTTGAATTTACCGGAAAGAAACACCAACAATTTGAAGATGACCGGGGAAATTTCAAATTATTCGAGCCCCCGTAAGGAATGCCACAAGTCAAGAAATTTGCCTCCAAACATCCAAGAAACACAATGCCAACCCCGAAGAACCACACTTTAAGCAAGCTTATCATAAGGCGAAGTGTGAAGTTTCAAAGACCAAACCATGTGGCACACTTCATCACATAGAAAGGTGTATTTTGGAAATATTTGGGACACATGAACAATTCAAGGAATTACTTTCACATGGTTTTTGGTGAAGCTATTCTCAATTGGTCATCCTACCTTTCACCAACTACTTTTGAGGTTTTGAGCAATTTCGAAGCACACCAAGACAACCACATCTTCAACATCTTGTAATGACTAGTTGGACATCTGAGCATGGACATTTGCTTTACTTCTTTAGTTTATTTCTTTGCTTTACTTTTGATGCAAGTGTGTCTGTTTGGTTGTAATAAGTTGGGGAGGGGATGCCCTACCAACATTGTGTAGAACTTTGCTACTCTTTATCTAGTATTTTTGTGTTTTGACTACTCCCTATTATTTATTTTGGCAATCTTAATTTTTGTTTGGAATGATGATGCCCCTTTATGCCATGCAGGGTATTAAGGGAGATTGATGAGCCTCTCCACATTCCATGGAAGCCAGACCCGCCATGAAAAGCTTGCAACACCTCTTGTTAGGGTCACCTCTCGCTGTGTGCATAAGATTTAACAGAGGAAGTTCGTTCCACCCTCCTCCATTGTTTTTATTGCAAATATTATTATGTTTTTCATGACTAGTGTACATTGGGAACAATGTACAACACTAGGTGGGGGATGGGTGTATTGTATGTACTAGGGTTATTATTTACATGCTAGTGTACCCATGATGGCTTATTCATTCATGTAAGACTCTTCTAGCATGGTTTAATGATTGATGTGAGTTACATGCTTTGTGTGCTTTATTGAATCTTGTTTCACCTCTAGTATTATCTTGTGCACTGAATCTTGTGTTCATGCCCTGGGAATAGCCAACATGACTACTCTATCTCTCTTGATTGCTTAACACACAACTTTGAGTACTTGGCCTTAGAATTCTAAGTTCTTTCTTTCAATGAACTCTTAACAACTTCTAAGTCTTGTTGAGCTAGCCATAGTTTTATGGCATGTAGAGTAGTCTGAAGACGTGATCTAGGGTGAATGTGAAAAAAAAAATATGAAAATAAGTGAAAAAAGATGAAAAGAGAAAAATGAGTTTATTTCAGTATTCCTCTGCTAATGAAGCATGAATGCTTCTATGTAGACCATAATCGAGTAGTTGGGTGGCTCTTGTGCCTAACCAGCATGTGCACCCTCCAGAAAGATTTTTTGGTGCAGTCTATGTTAGTCGGACTCGAAAAAGCAAGAAAAAAAATATGAAATGAAATAAAAATAAAAACCCTAGTGATATTTTTTGGGTACCTACTAGAGGTTTTGATAAGAAAAGTGGGAGTTAGTTCTTGTTTAGGACTTAGAAGGATCTTACTTGTTCATTAGAGTAGCACTTAGCATTTTAAGACTTAGTACTCTTGCATGTGGAGTGATTAGCATCTAGAGCTGTACTGATTGAAGTCAGTAGGCTGGACCAAGTCAGGGCAGATGAAATACAAGGTTTACACACATGGCACAGACATATAGGAGGTGAGACAAGATCTTTTTGTTGTGCTTAATGTTTGTAACTCATTATCTTTTTATCATTTTCCAATGCTTGTAAAGTCTTGTATTTATTTGAGCAGGAGGTATTACATTTAGCCACTTATCATTATCGTTGTTTTTCATGATGTGTTTGCTTGGGGACAAGCAAATTCTTAGGTGTGGGGATATTTGATAAGTGTCTAAATGTATGTATTTTAATATATGTATTTGTTACCTCTAGCGTGTATTTTTATTAGAATTGATGCCCATTTTGTGCTTAATCGTGTGTTATTTGTTTTGTAGGGCACGGAAACGCCACAGAGAACACGGTACTGTAGCATATTCACTTGAAAAATAGGTCGCGGTACCGTAGCTTCCACTGTAGCACCTGGTGGGTTTTCGAGTCAGGAATTGAATCATGGCATACGGCCTCAATGCTGCCCGGTATGGAGCTCGGGATGATCACTATAGCTATAAAAGAAGATGTTTGTTTGAAGGCATACTGGCTCAATGAGGTGCTAATGAGGTGGTATACTAGCTCAATGAGGACCTCATTGAGCCCCTCATTGATACTGTTTGGGGTAGACAAACTTCACAATTTAAGCATTTACTTCTTTTTTTTGTATTGTTTGAGATACTTGTTTGTGTGATGGCACACTAGACCCCCAAGGCCACTGGATGTAGGTAAACCTTGGGGGGTTCATCATGTATTTTGGATGCTTCACTTTTATTTGGAATGCATTGGTGTGATTTATGGTTTAGTTCATTGTGTTTTATGCCTAGAACTATTATGTGGAGAAATCCTTAGTTCTTGTTTGAGTTGTACATGTAGACGTGACATATTCGCGTGTACTAGATCATTATTGAGCTAGAAGGGGAGATCTTTGACCAACATGCCGAGAAATTGGATATAGGTTGACTCTCCGAACCATAAGGATGAACTTAGGTTAAGTGTATCCTTGTTGCACGATCTCCATTCACTTAATGCAATCATAGGAATATGATTAAGGAGAGATCCTTGTCATCATTTGTACAGGATTAGGGTTTAACTTCTGAGAAATTGGGGTTGAACTATTGTTGAGGTCTGTCGGTCTAAATCACCCTTGCTTTCTTATTCTTATGCATCCATACATCTTGATGACACCTCTAGGGAATCCTCATCCCTAGGCCTATTCTTATCATCATTGCTCTTGTGATCTTCTTGCTCGCCTTGGAATTGTTATGCTTGTGTTTTATTAATATTCTTGCATGTATTAGAGTAGTACATCATGTTTAAGTTGTAAGGTTAGAAAGTGAGTGATGGAGGAGTAATAGGAGCTCCTTAGCCCCGTGGAATATGATCCTTGGGCTTTTGCACAAGGTATTACTTAGCGGCCCCGTACACTTGCGGGTGATCAACCAAAACCTGATAAAAGTAATGCTCATCATAAGGAAAGAACACTTCGCATTCTTATCACACAAGCACTTATCAATTTATATACTTTCTATTGTGCTTGCATGTGTACATTGAGGGCAATGTACATCTTAAGTGTGTGTTGGGGTGGGGGGGGGAGTTCACTTTGCACATGTCTTTTACACAAGTTTTGATTGATATACATGCTCACGAAGCCAATGGAAGTTCACCTTAGTTGCAATGTTTGTATTCTTGAGTTTAGGAGAAGTTTTAACATTGAATGTTCTCATGCTCTAGTTTTTACTTGAATTTTTAGGAATTTTTGCCCGATTAATATTTGTGCACCACTCACTCATGAAACTCTTTTGGAAACTCAAGTTTGATGTAGAAGGGATTAATTAGTTTTGTTTCTTGTTCTATCTTGCTAGAAAAAAAATTAGAAAATGAAAAAGAAAGAAAAAATAGATTGTTTAGTTGTGTATTGGGGGTGGAAAGAGCTGCCACGTATGAAGTATGAAGCTACGCTCATAAGTTGGATACTAGTTATGCCCTGATGAGAGAAAGAGCTATCTTATAGGATGAGTGAAATCTACCACCCTGGTAGAAAGAGCTACCACCTCGAAAGTGTGAAAGCCACCTTAGCGGCGGCTTCGGAAAGGGCTACCTTAGAGGATGTGTGAAGCTACTACATCCTTTTGTTTTGTTATACTTGTAGATAAATAAGTCCCTTATACTTAGAACTTTGAGAAGTATACTTCGGGTTTACTTGAGTGAGTTTACACACACATACACGATGTCGGGTTTGTTGTCCTTTTTGATTCAAGTTTTTAGCTAGAGCATTGATTTTTCGTATTAAGTGTTGAAAGTTCCCTTTCTTGTAGAATGCTCTCCTTGTATGCTTTAGTGAACCTAAGGCCAAGCACTTTCAATATTTCCTTCTTCTATGCTTTAATGTTTTATTTTTGCTTGAGGACAAGCAAAAGGTAAAGTGTGGGGGAGTTTGATAAGTTCTTGTGTGTTAAGAATGCGAAGTGTTCTTTCTTTACGATGAGCATTACTTTTATCAGGTTTAAGCGCTAATACATGTGTATTTTTGTTCTTTTGTGTATGTACGGTTATAAAGCTATGTATTAAGAAAAGAAGCCAAAAGTAGATCTTGAATGCACTATTTGGTGAATCTTCGAAGGGACAAACACGAAGACACAAGTGGGGCTCTAAGATACATGAATGTGTACCAACCTCCATGTATTAAAGTCATTACAATGAGTTGGAGGGGCAGGAAGGCAGTCACATTTGCCTATCCCGACTTGTGCATTAATTGCAAGATCTTCACCAATGAAGCCTTTGATTAAAGAAGAGTTGCGATCTACGGCATAAACGTGTGCCCGTTTATGTTGCCACGATGAAAAGTGTGGAATTGGGAGTGTTTTGGCAGAGTATTGTAGCAATTTATTATAGCAAATACTATTGCAGTTACTGCTCATAGCCGGCCAAAAATCAGGTTTCCAGAGAATCCACAGGGGCATGTGGAAATTCCCCATGCCCATGTGGAAATTCCACAAGCCCGTGTGAAAAATCCATAGGGGCGTGTGGATGCCCAATTCCAGCCCTATTTAAGCCGCGGTTCAGCCCGATTTTGAAAGAAATATTTCATCCTTCTCTCTAATTTTTCTCCATCTTTTGGGAGGCCATTGGCTAGGGTTTAGAGAGGTTTTTGGCAAGTCTGTGGAGTAGTTCTACGGATTCAACACTGCATTTTGCTTGGAAGAAGGCTCTTGGGGGAGCTTTCGTCGACATCGATCCGGCGAAGTGTGCCCTAGGCCGGACAAGGGGACCTTTGGAGAAGACGAGGCTACTCTACAAGACCATCGAAACGACTACCGAGGGGGTTTTTCCTATGGATTACTTGTTTTTACTTTTGGTTTCATTATTGACTGTATCTTGATTCATGGAGAGGTAAACCCCCTAGTGGGTACTTGGATTTTGTAAACCCGAGGATGTTTTTGTTTCATTGGCCTTTTATTATGCTTTCTTTAATTGATGTCTCTAATTGAGTTCTAATCTTGAATGCTTATTGAATGATTTCTCCCTTAGAGTGACACTAGGGTTGAGAGACCATCTTGGTAACCTTTGTGGATGAGTGACACAACAATAGGGTTAGACAAAGCAAGGTTGGAGAGGGTCGAGAGGGTGAGTCTAGAGATAGCGGAGCGTCCCCTATCCCTTACGATGTGATTTATCCTACCTCCACATTCCAAGAGTTCTTTGTGGTCATAGTAGAGTGAAGGCTTAAGGGATGAACTCCGCTGAGGCTTAGTTGCGTGAGGAACAGGGTGAAGCATTGAAGTGACTTTAGCACCTGGGGCTTAATTGAGACTAGGGATCTTTTGCTTGGACCAAAGGGTTAGATCTACACATAAGAATAGTGTAAATCACCTGAAATCCCTAGAGCGTCTTGTAACTTTACATAGTGTGAGGTGTTGAGACTGTTTGATTTCTCCACCGAGGCATAGTATAGAGTTAGTCACGGTTGACCTTAGGTTTGGGACCGTGTATTCAAGGATGTCCATGACTCATTCAGCATCAATTAGGAGACATAATAGTTGGTCTTACACTTAAAACATTAGTCCTAGGGGGAGCTTTGTCAGAGTACCCCACTTCTATCGATTGTCTTTCCTCTCACTTATTAGTGCCCCTCATTCTTATTTCTTTTATTTCTGTTTATATTACATTTCATCAACATAATCATTCTTCATCTTCATTTGGATAAGTAGCAATCTTAATATTTTTATTCCCTACTCCCTGTGGATACTATAACCCACTCACCCGGGATTTATTACTTCGACAAACACATGCACTTACGAGTAATACGCAAGGGTCATTGTCACTTCCTGATTAAGATCCACAAGCACACGGGTCATCAAGTAATATCTCTCATGCAAGAACAAGAGGGTCATATTCCATGGGGACAAAGAGCTACTATTACTTCCCTTTCGTCTATTTTCTCTTAACACTTCAAAAGATGAACAGTAATTATAAAAAGAGAAAGAACTAACTATAATGAAATCCAAACTACTACTACATACAATTGGCATTCAAGGGAGAATCAAACACAAGAAGGGGTGATTTGGACAGTGAATCCCCCTAGGATTGTCATTAGGTCCTTAATTTAGAATGAAATGTTGAGATGATAGTTTGGGCCAAGAGACTCCTAAAGTAGGTCAACCACGATGGTCACATTGATTAACCCCTAATCCCATACAAGTATTGGTTCAGAATCACTTCCGCCCAAGTCCTCCTATGTTTATATTACACTTGGAAAAATCTTTAATTAAAGTCGAAACTCAAACTAGCTCCAACCCTAATGTTTGGAGGGGTACAAAATACCCGATCGTCATGGTATATTAATACATAAATCCCTTCCAAGCTAAGTGTGTCTAGTATAAGGGTGATGGTTATGCAATCAAGTACAACCTAGAAGTTGAACCATTGAGTTCTCATGCAATCCAACACATCAATGAACACAAAGCTTCAACCACAAATTACACGATTCTATAAAAGAAATACAACATCCAACAATACATCAACAAAGATGATCACCCAAAATACAAATAAGCAACCCTAGAGTTCATCATGTCCAAACCACAAGCAAGTTAATTCCTCATGAAAGAGGAAAAAATAAACAAGAAAAGAAGCGAGAACTACTCCCTCTAGCTTTAGATCTCCTTGGATGTTGAAGATCTTGAAGGTTCAAAGAGATCTCTCCTCAAACGATGATTTGAAGCCTTAGATCTTCTCCCAATCTCCGCCTTCAATGTTTCCTTCCCCTTGGTGAAGCTTTCCGTGGTAAATCACTGGAAATCGCCTCAAGGAAAGGTGGGGCTGCGTTAAAAAAGGCCCAAGAAAAAGATGCCCCTCCAAAAGGTCTGAAATTTGTTTCTAAAGTCTTATTGGGATAGCTTCATGGCCCTGTTCACTAATAAGTGCCTGTGTAATAGTAATACAAAGTATTCTTTTCTTACATTGAGCATTTATTTTCTCCAGTTTTATCACTTATGCATGTGTATTTGTGTTCTTTTGCGCGTGTAGGGTTGTGGAGACAAGTATGAAAGAAAGAAACCAAAAGTAGATCGTGGATGCAATTTGTTGATGAAATCTTCGAGTGAACAAACATGAAGACACAAATTGTGCCAAAAGACATGTAAGTGTGTGCCAACCTCCGTTGTAGTCGAGTGAACATGCAAATTAGAGGGGCACAAAGGCAGGCACGCTCATGTGTTCTGACTTGTGCAACACAAGCAAGATCTTCATCAAATGTGATTTTATTAAAGACATAATGCAATCTACCTCATAAATGTGTGCCCATTCATGTGGCCTTGGTGAAAAGTGCGGATTCAAGAGCATTTTGGTGAAGTATTGTAGTAGTTACTGTAGCAAAGTAATAAAGAAAATAACTGTATTAGTTACTGTTCACAGCACACTGAAAATTCAATTCCTAGAGATTCACACGGGCGTGTGGAAATTCCACACTCCTGTGTGGTGCCTGATTCTGGCCCTATTTAAGCCGCGACTTGTAATCTTTTTCCAATTTTTTTTTCAATCTTTTCCCCAACATTGGAGGCGCTCGCGGCTAGGTTTTGGAGAGGTTCTGGCAAGGTTTTTGGAGTGTTTCTACAACCTTCAACACAGTGTTCCTTCAGATGATAGTTATTGGGGAAGCTTTCATCGAGATCGATACGGTGAGGTGTGCTCTAGGCTTGATGAGGGAACCTTTGGAGAAGACGAAGCTACTCCGCAAGACCATCGATGCAGACTACAAGGGGGTTTCACTTATGGATTGCATGTTTTTACTTTCGATTTCATTATTTATTGTATCTTGCTCCATGCAGAGCTAAACCCCTAGTGGATGCTTGGACTTGTAAACCCTAGGAAGATTTTGTTTCATTGACCTTTCATTATGTTTTTTTAACTGATGTTCTAATTGAGTTACAATCTTGAATGCTTGTTGAAGTGATTTTCCCTTAGAGTGATACTAGGGATGAGAATCCATCTTGGTAATCCTTATAGATGAGTGACACACCATGAGGGTTAGATAAAGCTAGATTAGAGAGGGTGAGTCGAGAGGTAGCGGATTATCCCATTTCCCTTCCGGTGTGATTTATCCAATCTCCGTATTCCAAGAATTCTTTGCTGTCATAATAGAGTGAAATGCTAAGAAAGGAACTCCGCTGGGGCTTAGTTGTACAAGCAACAAAGTAAAGCATTGAAATAATCCTTAGTGTTGGGCTTAATTGTGACTAGGGGTCTTTCGCCTGAACCAAAGGGTTTGATCTAGATTAGGGAATAAGGTTTATCACTTGGAGTCCCTAGAGCTTTATGTAACCTTGCACAGTGTGAGGCGTCAAGAGCATTCTTTTCTGCGAGGGTATAGTGTAGGGTTAATTACAATTGACCTTCGGTTTGGGACCGTGTATTTAATGATTTCCATGACTCATTAAACATCAGTTAGGAGATATAATGTTCAGCCTTGCACTTGAAACAATAGTCATAGGGTGAGCAATATCCGGGTGGCCCACTTTCTATCGATTGCCACCTCTATCATTTTATTGTGTCTCA
This sequence comes from Dioscorea cayenensis subsp. rotundata, assembly GCF_009730915.1. NCBI lineage: Eukaryota > Viridiplantae > Streptophyta > Magnoliopsida > Dioscoreales > Dioscoreaceae > Dioscorea > Dioscorea cayenensis. The sequence goes on from NC_052473.1 coordinate 5,668,250, forward strand.
TTCTTGTTCTTTTCATTTCTATTTGCATCGATATTGTTCACACCAATTTGAGTCATGTTCACCATAGTTAAATAGTAATTCTTGTGTTTCCGATCACTATTCCCTCTTGATACGACCACACACTCACTAGTGTACTTTATTAGTTCGACAACCTATATACTTGCGGTACGCACTCACAAGGGGTATGTCAAATTTTTTGCGCCGTTGCCGGGGAATATGTGCTTTGGAAACACTTTGAACTCTGCTATTTTAGCTATTCATCACTTGTTCTATTTCACACTTTCTTATTCTTCCATCGTTCTGATTTGTTTTTATTTCTTTGGTTGTAGCTCCAGGTTTTGAACCGATACAACCCTTTGACATTTGTTGAAGGAGATCTAGACATTGGAAGGAGAATTAATAGAAGGGGAAAAGAACCTGTGCAAGAACAATATAATCAAGCTGAAATAGAAGTTGAAGGATCAGATAATATGGCAGAACAAAATGAGTAGCAGAGGACACTTTCAGATTATGCCAGAGCAACAGTTCTTGGCACGCAGTCTAGTATTGTGCGGCCACTGATTACAGCTCAAAATTCTGAGCTCAAGCCAGGCTTCAACCAGATGATACAGCAGTAAGCACAGTTTAATGGCTTGGGCGATGATGATCCAAATAATCACATAGAGAACTTGTTGGAGGTGTACGACATGCTCAAGATCAATGGTGTTATAGATGATGCTATCAAGTTGAGGGCCTTCCCATTTTACTTGAAAGGGAGAGTGAAGCAATGGCTACATTCATTACCTTGAGCATCGATCACTAAATGGGAGGAGATGGTAGAAGCTTTTCTTGCCTGATATTTCCCTCCTGGAAAATCCGTGAAGCTTAGAATGAAATATCCTCTTTTGTGCAAATGGAATTGGAGTCTCTTTTTGAGACATAGGATAAGTTCAAAGAGCTCCTATGGAAATGTCCTCAACATGGGTTTCCCGAGTGGATGATTATTCAGACTTTTTATAGCGTGTTGAACCCAAGCATGAAGCAATTACTTGATGCTGGAACAGGAGGTATCCTAGGGAGCAAGACCCCTAAAGAAACTAGACATCTCATCGCAGAAATGGCTATGAACAGTTATCAATGGAACACAAGGGACAGAAAGAAGGTAGGCGGACTTCATGAGATTGACGGAGTTACCTCATTGGAGGCCCAAGTTGAGTCGTTGAGCAAGAAGTTAGATACTCTAACTTCTCCTAGAGTGGCGGCCATGACGAGTTGCACTGGGTGTGGGGGACATGCTCCATTTGATTACCTGATTTCTATTGGTGGTACATCCTCAATGGAACATGTGGATTTTGTAGGCAATGCAGTGAGAGGGCAAGGAAACCCATATAACAACACCTACAATCTGGGATGGAGGAGCCACCCAAACCTTTCTTGGTGTAATCAAGAGCAACAGAAGACTATGGCACCACTAGGTTTCCAACAACAACAACAAGCCCTGAACATGGAGAATCGAGTCTTAGGGTTGGAAAACCGGATGACCGATTTAGAAAAGGCTTTGACCAAGTTTATTCAATCATCGGATACGAGATTTCAATCAGTTGAAGCCACACTTCGCAACCACACCGCATCATTGTACAACTTAGAGAATCAAGTAGGGCAAATTGCGAAGTCATTATTAGAGAGACCTCAAGGGAGCTTGCCAACTAACACAGAAACAAACCCAAGAGAACATGTTAAGGTGATCACTTTGAGAAGTGGTTGTGAAGTTGAGGCTTGGCTCCCGAGTGAGAAGACCAATGTTGGGTCACTCGAGGTCGTGGAGGTTGAGAAAATCAAAAAATATAAGGTGGTGGCACCCCCACCTTACAAGCTACAAATCCCTTAGCCTTTAAGGTTGAAGAATGACCAAAATAATGAGCAATACAAGAAGTTCTTAGGTCTATTCAAGCAGTTGCACATTAACATTCCATTTGTAGAGGCATTGTCACAAATGCCTCATTATGCAAAGTTTCTCAAGGACCTCTTAACCAACAAGAGGAAGTGGAGGAGAGTGCATATGTGATTCTAGATGCTTCATGTTTGGCAGTATTGCAAAAGAATATGCTGAGCAAGAAGAAGGACCCCGGAAGCTTTATCATTCCATGCAACATTGGTAATTTGGGTGAAGAAAAGGCATTTGCAGATTCAGGGGCTAGCATCAACGTCATGCCTTATACTTTCTTCCAAAAGCTAGGCTTGGGAAAGCCTAGGCCCACTCGGATGACACTTCAGTTAGGCATCCGAGGGGAATCATTGAAGACGTACTTCTGAAAGTTGACAAGTATATATTTTTTGTAGACTTTGTAGTGTTGAATGTTGATGATGATGTCGATGTTCCGCTGATACTTGGGAGGCCGTTCTTGTGCACTTCTAAGGCTCTCATTTCATGGATGGCAGGGAGTTGACTTTACTAGTTGTTGATGACAAGTTGACATACCGCCTTGCTGAAGCCATGCGACATTCTCTAGATTTTGATGATACTTTTTACTTTCTTGACACTACTGATGAGTTAATTGATGAATATGTGCAGGAAACGATGTGTTCGAACCCATATGAAAGGTTGCTAGATCAAGGAATGGAGAATGAAGAAGTTTTTACACTTGGTCTAGAGGACAAGGTGCAACCTACCCCGAGGATCATCAAGAGGATGATCCAAAAGATGAAGCGAGAAAGTAGACGCCACAAGAAACACCCTATGGCTAATGGGGATGTGCAAGCACGGAGAAAGGGTGACAAACCCTTGTGAGGTAAGAAGAGGTACGTCAAGCTTAGTGACATTAAACAAGAGCTTCTTGGGAGGCAACCAAAGTCTTTACTATTTATCTAGGTTTAAGGATTTGAGTGTTGGTGTCTTGATTTTTACATGCTATTACTGTGTTTTTCTCGTGGATCATTGGTGTTTTCATGTGCTTAATTGTGATTGGCGAAGTGTCTTGGTCATTTGAGCATGTTTTTCATGATTCTCTGGTCAGTTTTCATAGTATAAGCAGGCTCTGTGTGTGTATGAGTGTGCAAAATTTGTTTTCAAAGTCTGTAATTCTTTCTAAGTCATCAAGAGAAGACACATGGCCGTGTCAAATTTCCACACGGGCATGTGCTTCCGTTCAGAGCTCATTCTGAGAGGACAAAGGGGCGTGTATCTACCCCTGTGAACGACCTTGTGACGGTCACACGCCCGTGCGAAATTTAAACACGGGCGTATGTTTCTCTACAGAGAGTTCTCCTCCATCTCAAGAAGTAACAGGGGCATGTGAGTGCCCTTGTGAAGTTCCCTTGCGGTGTCAAACAAGTGTGGCTAATTTCCACACGCCCGTGTAGATGTACGAACTCAAAATGCCGTGATTTTTCTTTATAAATTTATTGTGCCTTTTCATTTTTGCACTCCCAAACACTCAGAGAACACATTTTTTCACTCTCCCGACTTCTCACCATCAATTTAGATGGATTGCATTCGAATTTTCTGGCCGATTTCAAGCTTTTCATCTCTATTTCGTCGGTAAGCCCTCATTCACTTTTTCTTTAACCAATCTTGATTTAATTGGGTTAAACATGTGAATGTTGCTTTGTTTCCATGTTTAAATGATTGGTGCATGTTTAAGAGTAATTTTATAATGAATTTTAGATGTATTTTCGGGATATTAGCATAGTGGTCGTGCGTTTTTCACGCCCCGTGGATCCACACGAGCGTGTGGAATTTCCACACGACAGTGTGGATTTCTATAGTATTTATTTCTTGAACTTATTTGATCGATTCTTCTTCAAATCTTGCAGATATGGCACCCGGAGTAAAGAAAGCTACCAGCAAACGTCCTAGAGAAGCATCTCCTGAGCCAAAACATATTGAGTTTTCTATCCCCGAGCACCATGCTCGGTTTGAACGACTTTCGAAGCTTAAGTATGGTTAGACGCGGTTCCCGGACTTGAGTGCGATTAGAGAGATCTAGTTAGGGGACAACATGGCCGATGAGGTCGATGAGCTACTTTCGGTGGGTAGTGGCGACGTTTATTTTTTATCAGAGAGCCGGCTATCCGCATGTTAACATTGCAGGAGCTCGGCTCATTCGAGTTTGACCGGTCTTATAGTAGTTTCGACAGCATTGATACCATACAGTTCAAAGCATTGGGACAGTATCACAGTATGAGCGTCACGCAGTTCTTGGTCAGATTGGGTTTAGACGATGAGGTGTTTATGGATACTGAGGAGTACGATCAACTACCGACCGATTATCCCGGCAGCTTGACTCCTCAAAGAACATACAAGATAATATATAGCTAAGGTAAGTATGAGCTGGGAGTGTCTAAGGCTATGTGCCTGTCCCGACCGAGCTACAGGTATATCCACGCCATTCTGAGCCGATTGTTGAATGGGTGTGGTGACAGCAACAGAGAATTGAGTAGACAGGAGTTATTATACTTGTACTCCATGGTGTAGAGCGAGCCGATTCATCTTGGGCACATCCTGGCCGAGTACTTGCTCCACCAGGGCTAGTACACCCGAGTTGGAGTTCTCTTCTCAGGCCCATACATCACGAGGCTCATCATGGGTATGGGTCTCATGGACTCGATCAGGGGGGCCGAGACACGACCTTACCTTTTGTGATGAGACCAAGGACTCCTCAGGCATCTTCAGCACCATCATCACCTCCAGTAGTACTGATGGATCCACCAGCATCCGTATCATCACCAGCACCAGCAACAGCAGAGCCGATCGAGCGTGACACCGACACTTAAGGCGTCTTACTTTAGTTCTTTTATGTTTTTCGTATTTTATTTCTTCATTATATTTTGGACTTGTATTACTCAAAAAGGATTTTTTCCTTTTGAGTTTATCTTTTATTTTCAGTCGTATTACTCAGAAAGGATTTTACTTTAGGTTCTTTTAGAGGATGTGTGAAGCTACTACCGTCTCTTTTCTTCCTTTTGTACATAAATAAGTCCCTTGTACTTAGAACTTTGAGGAATATAAGTTGGGTTGACTTGGGTGAGTTTACACACACTTACACGATATCGGGTTGTTGTCCTTTTTTATTTGAGTTTTTATCTAGAGCATTGATTTTTCGTATTCGGAGTTGAAATTTTTCCTTACTTGTAGAATGCCTCCCTTGCATGCCTTTGGTGAACCTAAGGCCAAACACTTTCAATATTTCCTTCTTCTATGCTTTAATGTTTTATTTTTGCTTGAGGACAAGCAAAAGCTTAAGTGTGGGGGAGTTTGATAAGTGCTTGTGTAATAGTAATACAAAGTATTATTTTCTTACATTGAGCATTGCTTTTCTCAGGTTTTATCGCTTATGCATATGTATTTGTGTTCTTTTGCGCATGTAGGGTTGTGGAGACAAGTATAAAAGAAAGAAACCAAAAGTAGATCGTGGATGCAATTTGTTGATGAAATCTTAGAGTGAACAAACGTGAAGACACAAGTTGTGCTCAAAGAACATGAAAATTGAAGGGGCACAAAGGTAGTCACGCTCATGTGTTCCGACTTGTGCAACACTAACAAGATCTTTGCCAAATATGATTTTATTGAAGATGCAACGCGATCTACCACATAGATATGTGCCCATTCATGTGGCCTAGGTGAAAAGTGTGGATTCGGGAGCATTTTGTTGAAGTACTATAGCAGTTTACTATACCAAAGTACTGTAGCAAATCACTGTATTAATTACTGTTTACAGTGCGCTGAAAATTCGATTTCTGGAGATTCACACAGGAATGTGAAAATTCCACATGCCCATGTGGATGCCCGATTCCATCCCTATTAAAGCTGTGACTTGTAATATTTTTCCAATATATTTTCCCATCTTTTCCCCAACTTTGGAGGCGCTCGCGGTTAGCGTTTGGAGAGGCTTTGGCAAGGTTTTTGGAGTGGTTCTACAGCCTTCAACACCATGTTCCTTCAGAAGATAGTTGTTGGGGGAGCTTTCATCGGCATCGATTCGGTAAGGTGTGCTCTAGGCTTGACGAGGGAACCTTTGGAGAAGATGAAGCTACTTCGCAAGACCATCAATGAGGACTACAAGGGGGTTTTACTTATGGATTGCATGTTTTTACTTTTGATTTCATTATTGATTGTATCTTGCTCCATGCAGAGCTAAACCCCTAGTGGGTTCTTAGACTTGTAAACCCTAGGAAGATTTTGTTTCATTGACCTTTCATTATTTTTTCTTTAATTGATGTTCTAATTGAGTTCCAATCTTGAATGCTTGTTGAAGTGATTTTCCGTTAGAGTGGCACTAGGGTTGAGAATCTATCTTAGTAATCCTTATGGATGAGTGACACACTATGAGGGTTAGACAAAGCTAGATAGCAGAGGGTTGAAAGGGTGAGTCAACAGGCTTGCAGTTATAATAGGGTGAAGTGCTAAGAGAGGAACTCTACTGGGGCTTAGTTGTGCAAGGAATAGAGTGAAGCATTGAAGTAATCCTCAGTGATGGGCTTAATTTTGACTAGGGGTCTTCACCTGGATCAAAGGGTTAGATCTAGATTAGGAAATAGGCTTTATCACTTGGAGTCCTACAACACTGAATTGCGTGTGTATCACAAGTGCACAGTTTGTCAAAGTAATAAAAGTACCCTGTTGAGTGGGTAATCGTATCCACAGGAAATAGTGATCAGAAACACAAGATTTGCTATTTAATTATGGTGAAGATGAATCAATAGTGGTGCGAACAATATCAAGGTAAAAAAAGAAATAAATAAAACAAGAAAGAGAGTCGCACTAAAATGAGAAGAGAGGCAATCGATAGAAAGTGGGGCACCTGGACATTGCTCACCCTAGGACTATTGCTTCAAGTTTAAGATCAATCATTATGTCTCCCAACTGATGTCTAATGAGTCATGGAAATCCTTAAACACACGGTCCCAAACCTAAGGTCAATCGTGACTAACCCTACACTATGCCTCAGCGGAGAAATCGCTCAGTCTTAACACCTCATAGTGTGCAAGGTTGCTTAAAGCTCTAGGAACTCTAAGTGATAAACCCTATTCACTAATCTAGATCTAACCCTTTGGTCCAGGCGAAAGAGCCCTAGTCGCAATTAAGCCCCAGCACTAAGGATTACTTCAACGCTTCACGGTATTGCTTGCACAACTAAGCCCCAGCAGAGTTCCTCTCTTAGCACTTCAATCTATTATGACCGCAAAGAACTATTGGAATACATAGATGGGATAAATAACACCGGAAGGGAAAGGGGGCATTCCTCTACCTCTCAACTCACCCTCCCAACTCTCTCCAATCTAGCTTTGTCTAACCCTTATGGTGTGTCACTCATCCACAAGGATTACAAAGATGGATTCTCAACCCTAGTGTCACTCTAAGTGAAAATCACTTCAACAAGCATTCAATATTGGAACTTAATTGAACATCAATTAAAGAAAATATAATGAAAGGTCAATGAAACAAAATCATCCTAGGATTTACAAGTCCAAGTACCCACTAGGGGTTTAGCTCGGCATTCAGCAAGATACAATGAATAATGAAATCAAAAGTAAAAACATGCAATCCATAAATAAAACCCCCTTGTAGTCTGTTTCGATTGTCTTGTGGAGTAGCCTCATCTTCTCTAAGGGTTCTCTCATCAAGCCTAGGGCACACCTCGCTGAATCGATGCTGATGAATGCTCCCCCAATAACTATCTTCTGAAAGAACGTGGTGGTGAAAGCCATAGAACCACTGCAAAAACCTTGCCAAAGCCTCTCTAAACCGTAGCTGCGAGAGCCTCCAAAGGTGGGGAAAAGATAGGAAAAGGATTGGAAAAAGGATCCCTAAGACGACTGAAGTTGCGGCTTTAAATAGGCTGGAATCGAGCATCCACATGAGCGTGAGGAATTTCCATATGCCCATGTGAATTTCTGGAACATCGGGTTTATGAAAGATGTGAACAGTAACTGCTACAGTACTTCACCAAAAAATGTTCCCGAATCCACACTCTTTGTTGAGGCCACATGAATGGGCACACATCCATACGGTAGATCACGTTGCGTCTTCAATAAAAATCACATTGACGGAGATTGCACAAGTCAGAACACAAGAATGTGACTGCCTTTGTGCCCCTCTAAGCCATGTATTTACTTAAGCATAGTAGAGGTTGGCACACAATCACGTGTCTTTGAGCACAACTTGTGTCTTCGCGTTTATTCATTCAAAGATTTCATCAGCAAAGTGTGTCCATGATCTACTTTTGGTTTCTTTCTTTTATAATCGTCTCCACAGCCCTACATGCACAAAAGAACACAAATACGCATGTATAAGTGATAAAATCTGAGAAAAGTAAAGATCAATATAAGAACTGAATACTTTATATTACTAATACATAAGCACTTATCAAACTCCCCCACACTTAAGCTTTTGCTTGTCCTCAAGCAAAATAAAACATTAAAGCATATAATAAGGAAAAATGAAAGTGCTTGGTCTTAGGTTCACCAAAAGCATGCAAGGTAAGTATTCTACAAGTAAGGAAAAATTTCAACACCAAATATGAAAAATCAATTCTCTAGCTAAGGACTTGAATCAAAAGGGACAACAACTAGATATTATGTAAGTGTGTGTAAACTCACTCAAGTCAACTCAACGTATACTCCTCAAAGCTCTAAGTTAGAAGGACTTATTTATGTACACAAAGAAAAGAGAAGATAGTAGCTTCACACATCCTCTAAGGTAGCCCTTTCTTAAGCGGCCGCAAAGGTGGTTTTCACACTTTCGAGGTGGTAGCCCTTTATACTGGGGTAGTAGATTCCACTCATCCCATGAGATAGCTCTTTCTCTCATTAGGGCATAACTAGTATCCGACTTATGAGAGTGGTTTCATACTTCATAAGTGGTAGCTCTTTCCACCACCAATGAACAAACAAATATAACTATTTTATTTTATTTTTTTTATTTTTTTCAAAGACATTAAAGCAAGAAACAAACTAAAACTAGTCCCTTAAACATCGAACTTGAGTTTCCACAAGGTTTAATGAATGAGTAGTGCAACAAAGTGTCAAGCGGGCAAAAATTCCTAAAAATTCAAGTAGAAACTAGAGAATGAGAACATTCAATGTTAAAAATTCTCCTAAACTTAAGAATACAACTGTTGCAGCTAAAGTGAACCGCCATTGGCTACATGAGCATGCATAATCAACGCATAAGTATAGAACATGTGTAATGCGAACTCTCCCCCACACTTAAGATGTACATTGCTCTCAATGTACGCATTCAAGCATAATAAAATATAAAGCAATTAAAAGAAACATATGTGGAGGTGGGCAATTGAAATAATACTCCCCTAAACTCCTAATGGTACATTTGATGGAGTTACATTTGATGGAGTTACATTCATTAAAGAAAAGAATACTTCGTATTACTAATACACAAGCACTTATCATGGAGCATGCCAGAAGTATGGTCATGCTCAATGCATGCACAGAGTAGGGTATTTGAAATGGGAAAAGCATGGCTGTATTGTCCCTGTGCTCCCTAGCCATGATTATCTCGGGAAAACCCTACGAAACCCCAAGCAGTGATGCACGGTCGTGCAAGGAGCCCGCAAACCATGCTTGCTAGGAAGTACGGTCATACGAGGGGCTCAAAGACTGTGCTTGGCCTGGAATTCATCTGAAGATCAAAACATGGAGAATCACGGCTTGAGTAAGGGCATGCTCTGCCGGTGCTCAGCTTGAATTGCACCAGGACTTAGTTTTTGTTTGTGTCACTCAATAAAACAAATTACTCTCTTGAATTACCACAAAAGAAATGCGCAAAGGCAACACATCGAAACACATAGAGAGAACCAAACAATATCAAGAACTCATGCATCAATCAATCAAAAACATGGCTAAACTCAGAAAAAAAACCAAAAATAAAAGCAACAACTAAAACAACAAATTAACACTATGACAACTTGGGTTGCCTCCCAAGAAGCGTTTGTTTAATATCACTAGCTTGATGTACCTGTTCCGCTCATTCAAGAAGGTTTGTGAAAGTGAGACCTCTCATTGCCACCTGAAAATACAGTTACAATAATATGGTGCTAAAGTGTCAATTAAATTGATCTCAGTGAAAGTCTAGAAATTGGATCGTTTTAAGGTTGGTGGTGGGATAGGTGGTTTTAATTTTCTTGGGATCACTTGTTTCCACCACGTCAAGGCACGGGAGGACTTTTTCTTGGGTGGTTCCAGAGGTAAAGGTACTTCTATGACAACCACTTCTTGATAGCATACTTCCTCCACCAAATCATCTAGTACATCAACTTCTGAGGGTTCATCTTCTGAAAGCTCTGATAGTTCATCTTTCATGAATATGTCCTACACATATTTAGAAACAAACTCATCAACAACATTGATAGAATAACATATATCATCAAAATTGAGAGAGTGTCTCTATCACACCCCGTCATGTAGGTCCCACACATGACATACAGCCACGACAACCTAGGAAAGGTCAAACACCTACCATAACCCTAGATCGTCGTAAGGGTAACCTGTTCCTGTACAATATTACTATAACAACAAGGAAAAATTTAAAAATGAGGACATACAACAACATTACTACACAAGAACAACATTGTAACACAAGGTAGATACATGGATAATCACAACATAGAAAGTCATAACAACAAGGATAACATCCCCCAAACACTGGTTATAACTCTCATACATCACATAGTCCTAACTGACACAAATACGAATATCTAGAGAAAGTAAAACAAAATATGAAGGTATAACATCCTAGTGGGTCCGCCTAATAAATGCCAAAATGTTTAATCATCATACACAACTCAAGAGAAACACAAAATAGACTCTACCAAGCACTTCATGCTTTACCCCAATGCTATGCTATCACCTGGGAGAAGAAAGAAGAGGAGATGAGTAACTAAGTTACTCAGTAAGGAGCTAAACATGGAACTACATCTCATTCAATCATAAAGAAAAAATACAATAACAAAAGATTCTCAAAATATTTAAAATAATTTAAATAGCAAGTATAACATAAGAAATACACGATAAAACCTTTTACATCATCACGGAATCCATACAAGTATGAAATCCAAATTCATACATTCCTTTAATAACTCATAGTTCAAAATGTTTTGAAATGAATAAATCAGTAATTTAAAATAGTCAATAATATCACAAATAGCCTCAAAAGCCCTCCATCGCTAACCGTAGCTTCGGTTAGGTCAGGAGTCACCAAGATGCGCGTATCTTAGCGTTGGCTATTAGGAAGCCTGTGTAGTGACTCCAAACAACCCAAAAATATATAATCAAGGCTCTACTCTCCCACCTGAAATAACATAACCTGTTTGATAGTTTCTCACGCTACCTCAACTAGGACGCCCTGTTTAAACCATCCACTTCTTACAGCAGTAAGTACTGGGGATCCCCCCATGTCATCATCAAAACAAATGAATATCAATTCAGTCCATAGGCTCAATTCATACATCAATATGATAGCATAAGTCTCATCAAGAGATCACAAATTTTCACATATGCAATTTTCACTCCAAGATTGAATAACTTTATTATAACATCTTCAATGAAACCATTTTCTTCAAGAACATCATAAAAGAGTATTCTTTGAAAATATAATTCAAATATAGCATCATCACAATGAATTTAAATTTGGTTTACACATGCCTTTTTTAGTCATTATAACAAGAATATCAAGTCTCTTAAAATACATAACTTAAAAACATATATTTCAAAACATAGGGTTTCCAAACCTCAAGTAATATATATAATCTTTACCAACAATCATGAAATAAGCGGAGTCATAAATCATCATGATTTCTAGATCCCATGGAAAATATTTCAAGAGTTTTTTAGCAACAGAAAGTTTATCTTTGATAAGTGCTTGTATATTAGTAATACAAAGTATTCTTTTCTTATGATGAGCATTACTTTAATCAGGTTTTAGCGCTAATACATTTGTATTTGTGATGCTTTTGTGGATGTAGATTTGTGAAGCTAAGTATTAAGAAAAAAAGCCCAAGTAGATCGTGAATGCAATATTTGGTAGAATCTTGGAAGGAACAAACGTGAAGATACAAGTTAGGTTCAAAGATACGTAAATGTGTGCCAACCTCCATGTATTCAAGCAATTACAATGAGTTGGAGGGGAACGAAGGCTGTCGCATTTGCATATCCTAACTTGTGAATGGATAGTAAGATCTTCACCAATGAGGCTTTTTATTGAAGCGTCGCAATCTACGGCATAGACGTGTGCCTGTTTATGTAACCTCAATGAAAAGTGTAGAATCTATAAACCCTAGGATGTTCTTGTTTCATTGACCTTTTATTATGCTTTCCTTAATTGATGTCTAAAATTGAGTTCTAATCTTTGAATTCTTGTTGAATGATTTCTCCCTTAGAGTGACACTAGGGTTGAGAGACCATCTTGGTAACCTTTGTGGATGAGTGACACACTATGAGGGTTAGACAAAGCATGATTGGAGAGGATCAAGAGGGTGAGTTGAGAGGTAGCAGAGTGTCCCCCTTCCCTTCCGATGTGATTTATCCTACCTCCACGTTCCAAGAGTTCTTTACGGTTATACTAGAATGAAAAGTTAAGGGATGAACTGCGCTAGGGCTTAGTTGCTCGAGCAACAGAGTGAAGCGTTGAAATGACTTTAGCACCTAGTCTTAATTGTGACTAGGGATCTTTTGCCTGGACCAAAGGGTTAGATCTACACATAGGAATAGGGTTTATCACCTGTAATCCCTAGAGCGTCTTGCAACTTCACACAGTGTGAGATGTTGAGACTGTTTGATTTCTTTTATTTCTGTTTACATTACTGATTACTTCCCCGCAAGTGTACAAGATCACCAAGTAATACCTTGTGTAAAGACGCGAGGATCGTATTCCACGGGGCTAAGGATCTCCTATTACCCTTTCTCGACCTATTATCTAGTCTAAAATCTTAAGTGATGGAATTTACTCTACTAGATGCAATTAAAACTAAATACAAGATTACCAACAAATTAGAGAGAGCAAGCAATGAGCAAACAAGAATATCAATGTAATACAAAGACCTATGGATGTGGATCCCCTTGAGGGGTCATCACAAAACATGGATGAAGAACAAAGGTTGCAAGGGTAATTTGGACCGAGAGATTTCTAGATTAGAACAACCCTAATTTCTTGGTGATTGAACCCTAATCCCATACGAATGTTGATAGAAATTTCTTCAAAATCCACATTCCTACGATTGCATTAAGTACAAGAAAATCTTAAAATAGGGATAAACTCATCCTAAGTTCACCCCTAGAACACTGAGGGCTACCAACACCCAATTTCTTGGCGTGTTGATACAAGTATCCCCTTCTAATCCATTCACGATCTAAGACATGTGAGTAGGTCACATCCACATGTAAAACTGATAAGTTCTTGGGCAATATGAATGCGAAGCATTCTTTCCTTATGTTAAGTATTACCTTTCTCGGGTTTTTACACTAATATGTATGCTTTTATGTTACTTTTATGCAGGTAGGGTTGTGAGGCCGATTATGAAGGAAAGAAGCCAATGTGGATCATAATGCACAATTTTGGAGGAAATCTTGCTAAAGTTCAAACGCGAAGACATAGGTCGGGTGTGAGATGCTAGAGTGCGTGCCAACCTCCTCGTATTTGAGTTAGCACAACCATTTGGAGGGGCACAAGGGCAGTCATACTCAAGCATTCTGACTTATGCATATAGAACAAGATCTCCACCAACTTTTCCATCATTGAAGAAGCAAAGTGATCCACGACGTGAACGTGTGCCCGTTTGCGTTACCTCGATGAAAGTATGGATTCGAGAAGTATTTCGGGCGGATCATCGTAGCGGAGCACTCGTAGCAAAAGTACTATAGCGATCTCGTTCACGTACGGCCGAGAAAACTACAGAACAGAGAATCCACATGGGCGTGCGGAAATTCCACACACTCGTGTGAAAAATCCACAGGGGCATCCACAGGGGCGTGTGGATCCCGATTCTAGCACTATTTAAAGCCGATTCAGCCCCTATTTCAGTATTCTTATCTCCATCTTTTCCCCAACTTGAGAGAGGGTTTCGGCTAGGGTTTTGAGATGTATTGGCTAGGGTTTTGAAGAGGTTCTATGGCTCTAACATCATCATCTCTTTGGAAGAAAGTTGGTAGGGGAGCTTCCGTCGAAGCGTATCCTATACCGGACAAGGGGATCTTTGGACGACGAGTAGAGGACTTTCCATAAGACCATCGACACGACTATCAAGGAGGTTTTCTATGGATTCATTGCTTTTACATTCTATTTCTTTGATTGTACTTAGCTCCATGGAGAGCTAAACCCCTAGTCGGTACTTGGGTATTTGTGAACCCTAGAATGTATTCATTTCTTTAAATCTCTTTATTATGCTTTCATTTAATTGATGTTTATTGTGAGTTCCAACTTTGAATGCTTGATTGTGTGAATACTCCCATAGAGTGATACTAGGGTTGAGAGTTCTTGTTGGTAACCTTGTGAGTGAGTGACACACAACGAGTGTTAGACAAAGCTAGGTTGGAGAGGGTTGAGAGGGTGAGTCGAGGGGTACAGGAGCGTCCCCTTTCCCCTCCGATGTGTTAGATTGTACCTCCGTTCCTTGAGTTCTTTGTAGCCACAATAGAGTGAATGGTCTAAGGGATGACCTTCCGCTGGGGCTTAGTTGCGGGTGCAACGGAGTGAAGCGCATAAGTAATCTTAGTATCTAGGGCTTAATTGTGGTTAGGGACCTTTCACCTGGACCAAAGGGTTAGGTCTACAATTAGGAAGAGATTTATCACTTGGAATCCCTAGAACTTATTGCAATTCTATGCGAGTGCGAGGTTGAGAGGTTATTCAATCTCTCCTCCGGGACATGTATAGAGTTAGGCATAGTTGACCTTAGATTTGGGACTATGTAATTAAGGATTTCCATGATTCACTTGCATTGATTAGGAAGCATAATAGAGGGTTCTTGCACTTGAAATGATGTTCCTAGGCGGAGCAATATCCGGGTACCCCATCTTTATCGATTGCCTTACCTTCTCCTTTACTTGTGCTCTCTTACTTGTTGTTTTTACTTTTGAGAATTGAATCATTGTCACATATATCACTATTTATTTTTCACATAGCTAAGAAGCGAATTAAGTGTTTTTATTCCCTACTCCTTGTGGATACGATACCCGCTCATCCGGGATTATTACTTCGACAAACCCGTGCACTTGCGGGATATACGCAAGGGGATTCTTGTCAATAACTCATAAAAGAACTACGGATTTCTCCTTAGTGTAGCTCTTAGCATGAAAACAATGGATCAAATCTCAAATTAATCCAAGCATGGAATTAACAAACAATCATCCAAAATATATGATAAAACCCTCCAAGGTTCACCGACATCTGGTGGCCTTGCGGGTCTAGCGTGTCATCATACTACAACAAGCAACAAAATGAAGTAAAACTCAAAGAAAACTCATAAATGACACTCCCTAGATGAAATGGTGAAGGAGGAGGTAGAAAATGTGCCGAATGATGCTTCCCCCGCCAAAGGAATGCCGCGGGTCTCCTTCCTTCAAATAGTTGTCGATTTACCCTTTGAATGATGATATCTTCTTGCCTTGAGAGCCCTTGACCTTTCCCTTGGATGATCTCCTTGTTTCCTTGCCCTTCTTCTTCTTACTAAGGTCGCCCAAGGTCTCCCAAGAATTCTCCAAGAAGTCCTTTCAAAATATGTCCCCAAAAGGTCTTTAATTCTGCCCTAGAAATCTGCATTTATACTCTCCACAACATAAGGGCCGTATGGGGGCCGTATAACACTCGAACCCTCAATTTTCACTTCATAGGCCATACGTGCTGTATGGGGCCGCATGATGTTCTGGATAGGCAGCTTCAAACAATCCCATTGCTACAGTGTTTGCTACAGTAACTTCACTACGATAACTCCGCTATAGTGACTCTGGCACTATTTTCTTCTTCTTTTCGCCTAAATGATATCGTCGTGTTCTCCATAGCTTTCCCGTACCCTACAAAGCAAAATAGTACACAATTAAGCACAAAATGGGCATCAATCCTCAATAAAATACATGCAAAGTGTATAAAATACATATAAGAAAATACCTACATTTAGACACTTGTCAAATATCCCCACACTTATGTTTTGTTTGTCCCCAAGCAAATAACTCATGAAAACAAAGAGACTGATAAGTGGCTAAATGCATTACCTCTGGCTTAAGCAAGTATAAAAATCCAAAAGCAATGGACAATGATAAATAGATGTTGAGTTACAATCAATAAGCATAATAAAAATACCCTATCTAACCTCTAATATGTCTGTGCCATGTAAGTGAATATTTTACCTCATTTGCCTTGATCTGGTCAAGTCCAAGGACTTCAATCAGTACAGCTCTATATGCTAATCACTCCACATACAAAGAATACTAAGTCTTAAACTACTAAGTGCTACTTCAATGGCCAAGTAAGATCCTTCTAAATCTATTGCTTGAAACTGAATCCTCTTTCTTCTCAAAACATCTGGTAGGTAAAATCAAAAAGATCACTAGGATTTTTATTTTCATTTCATCATTTATCCTTTTTTCAAGTCTAACTAATGTTGATTGCACCAAAATCATTTTGAAATTTTTGTGGAGGGTGCACATGCTGGTTAGCCACAAGAACCACCCAACTACTCGATTACAGTCTACATAGACGCATTCATGCTTCAGCAGCAGAGCAATACTGACATAGATTCATTTTTTTTCACACATTCACCCTAGATCACATCTTCAGAGTACTCTACATGCCACAAAACTAGGATTAGCTCAACAAGACTTAGAAGTTCTTAAAAATACATTGAAGGATAGAACTTAGTGTTCTAAGGCCAAGTACTCAAAGCAGTGCGTTAAGCATACAAGAGAGTTAGAGTAGTCACATTGGCTATTCCCAGGGCATTGACAGAAAATTCAGTTCATAAGATAATACTAGGGGTGAAACAAGATTCAATAAAGCATAAAAACAAGTAACTCACATCAACCATTAATCCAAGCTAAAAGAATCTTACATGAATGAACAAAGCCATCATAGGTAACACTAGCATATAAACAATGGTCCTAATACATGAAATACACCCATCCCCACGCTTAGTGTTGTACATTGCCCTCAATGTACACTAATTATGACAAGCATGCTAGATGAAGCAATGAAAATAATATAGGAGGATGAAAACGAACTTCCCCAGTTCATCTTGTGCTCGTCGTGAGGTATGATCCGAACATAATGTACGGCGAGTTATACATGTTGGGTCGGGCTTCCACCAAATGGATGGAGGGCTCACCAAGCTCCTTTAATGCCCTGCAAGGCATAAAGGGGACATCATCATTCCATAAAAATTTAAAAATACAAACACAAGGAAGAACCTAGGGAGTAGTCAACAAAACAACATAGATGCAAAAGGGAGAAAGTTCTACACCACGAGTTGGTAGGGCAAGAACCGTGCCAACTCATCAAAATAACAAGCACACAAAACAAAACAAACTAAAGAAAATAACAAGTGTCCATGCTCAGGAGGGTTGCTACTCATCCCAGGCTAGTGAAGTTGGTCTCAAAAGTGCTAAAAACCTCCAAAGTTAGGTGGCAAAAGGATGGTCCATCGATTGCAAATAAAGTTTTCCCAACAATTATGCGATAACCATCCTTTGACTTGGTTTTCCATCCCAAAACTTAACACAAGACCCCAACCAATATAGCCCACCATTCCAAATGGTTTTGTCTTCAAAATACCATATTTTTCTTGATGATGTGCCAACTTGAAGACAGGTTCCTCGAGTGTAGGTGACGGTGTGGTGTTTCTTAGGTGTTTGGGGGCGAGCCTATTAGTATTAGGCATCCCTACAACAAAGATAAACTTTGATCAACCCTAGAGGGATTCAAAACAAATCAAATTATAATGCAAAAGATGGGGAAAACGGTGAAAATTCAAGGTTTAGTGGCCATACGGCTGTATGGGGGCCGTATGGTCACTAGTCATACGGCAAGAATTTCCCCAAGATCATGGAATCCAAAAATGTTTTACATAAATTCAAATAAAAATCCATCCATGACATTCACATCATCCAAATCAAGCAAAATGCTTGAAGAATTCCACACAAAAACTCCAAGAATGCAAAAATAATGAAAAAGAAAAAACTAGGGCATCAAAGAGCATACCAATAAAATCTTGAGAAAACTTGCGTTAAACTTAAGGAAAACTACTAGATCGAAGTCTCCAATGGATGAGGAGAAGATTTAGGAGAAAAAATGAGAGGATATGGCCAAGAAATGGGTGAGAAAGAAGAGAGAAAACCAATTGAAAAAGAATGAAAGAAAAAGAGTGAAAGAAAAAGAAGTGAGAGAGGGATATAGGCTAAAACCGGGCCATGCGGCCCCCATGCGGGCCGTATGGTGGCCGCATGGCCTGAGAGATTCTCTCAGGTTTTCAAGGCTAGGGGGTCGATGGCCCCCATGCGGCCCGTATGGGGGTCGTATGGGGTAGAGCAGAGGCTCTGTTTTTGTGTCTCAAGTGGCACAAACGGCCTCCATGAGGGCATAGAATGGCCGTATGACTAAAACATGTTTTCTAGACCCCAAAATCCTGCTCCAAATGATAAAATAATGATATGGAAAGCTTTAAAACATCTCCAAAAATGAATGAAATGAATAAAACCACGATCTAGCGCAAGAAATGACACCAAAACATGAGTTTCTCAAGAAGTTGCATGAATAAACCACAAAAAAAAAATCAATGAGAGCAATGTGCAAAGTGTGTGAGCATAAACTTATTCAAAAACAAAGAAGCCTAAAAAATACGAAAATAGAAATGAACTAAGGCCTAGAATATGAAAAATGCAAGAAAACACCCCCGAATGCTTGGGTTGCCTCCCAAGAAGTGCTTGTTTAGCGTCACGAGCCTGACGTACCTCATCACTTACCTCACGGGGGTTCAAAGAGTTTGAAGCTACCCCCAGTTGCCTTTGGAGTGTTGTTATTGAAGTATAATTTCAATGGTTGTCCATTTACCTTAAAAGTGAATTTTTCAGCGTGGGTTACCTTTACTGCTCCATGTGGGAAGACTTGAGTAACTTTGTATGGACCCAACCAACGTGATCTGAGCTTCCCTGGAAATAGTCTCAACCTGGAGTTGAATAGCAGCACTTGATCCCCTTCATGAAATTGTTTAGGATGCTTTATATGTCTGTCATGGTACTCTTTTACTTTTTCTTTGTAGAGCTTCAAATTCTCATACTGACAAGACCGAATATGCGTGTAAACTGTAAGTGCAGGGGTGTCAAAGTAATAAACCCCAAGTGAGTGGGTATCCTATCCACAGGGGATAGTGAATAGAAACACAATGATTTCTATCTAACTATGATGAGAATAAATCGATAGTATGATGAATGAGATTGATATAAAAAGAGATCAAAGGAATAAGAACGAGAGGTACAATAAAATTGAGAGGAAAGGCGATCGATATAAATGGGGTACCCGGATATTATTCCGCCTAGGACAATTGTTTCAAGTGCAAAACCCTCTATTTTGCTTTCTAACTAATACATTAATGAGTAGTGAAGATCCTTCAATACATCGTCCCAAATCTAACGTCAACCATGCCTAACTCTATACATGTCCCGGAGGAGAAATTGAATAATATCTCAATGTCGCACTCGTATAGAATCGCAGTGACTTCTAGGGATTCCAAGTGATAAATCCGCTTCCTAGATGTAAACCTAACCCTATGGTCCAGGCGGAAGGTCCCTAGTCAGAATTAAGCCCTACGTGCTAAAATCACTTCAACGCTTCTCTCCGTTGCCTCTACAACTAAGCCCCAGCGGAAGGTCACCTTAGCCCATTCACTCTACTATGACCACAAAGAACTCGAGGAAATGGAGGTAGGATAAATCACACCGGAGAGGAAAGGGGACCCTCCACTACCTCTTGACTCATCCTCTCAACCCTCTTCAATCTAGCTTTGTCTAGCTCTCGTGGTGTGTCACTCACTCACAAGGGTTACCAAGGTGAACTCTCAACCCTAGTGTCACTCGAAGGGAGTATTCATTTAATCAAACATTCATGATTGGAACTCAATTAAAGCATCAATTAATGAAAGCATAATAAAAGTTTTAATGAAACAAATACATCCTAGGGTTCACAAATCCAAGTACCCACTAGGGGGTTTAGCTCTCCATGGAGCTAGTTACCATCAACAATGAAATCGAATGTAAAGACAAGTAATCTATAGAAAAACCCCCTCGGTAGTCATGTCGAGGTCTTGTGGAGTGGCCTCGTCTCCTCCAAAGGTTCCCTTGTCAGACCTAGGGAACACCTCGCCGGATCAGTGCCGACGAAAGCTTCCCCAATATCCTTCTTCCAAGTGGAGCGCGGTGTCCAAGCCGGAGAACCAATCCAAAAGCCTTGCCAAAACCTCTCAAAACCCTATCGGCCACCCTCTTGAAAATTGGAGAAAAGATAGAGAAAAGAATGCTGAAATCGGCCTTAAATAGGGCTAGAATCGGGCATCCACACGGGCCTGTGGATGTTCCACACGCCCCGTGGAATTTCCACACAGGCATGTTTAATTTCCACACACCCATGTGGATTATCTGGAATTCTGATTTTCCACAGTGATTTACTAAGGTAACTTGCTACAGTACGCTCGCCAAAAACAATCCCGAATCCACTTTTCATCGAGGTGACATAAACGGGTACACATTTATGTCGTAGATTATGTCGCTTCTCCAATAAACGGGTTCATTGGTGAAGATCTTCCTATCATTGCACAAGTTGGGATACGTAAATGTGACTTCCTTCGTGGCCCTCCAACTCATTGTAATAGCTTAAATACATGGAGGTTGGCACACATTCACCTATCTTAGAGCCCTACTTGTGTCTTCACGTTTGTTGCTTCCAAGATTCCACCAAATAATGTTTTCACGATCTACTTTTGGCTTCTTTTATTAATACTTAGCTTCACAACCCTACATGTGCAAAAGAACACAAATACACATGTATTAATGCTTAAACCTACTAAAATTAATGCTCATCATAAGGAAAGAACACTTCACATTCTTATTACACAAGCATTTATCAAACTCCCCCACACTTAAGCTTGTGCTTGTCCTCAAGCAAAAATAAAACATTGAAGTATAGAAGAAGGAAATAATGAAAGTGCTCGGCCTTAGGTTCACCAAAGTATGCAAGGAGAGCATTCTACAAGGGAAATTTCAACACTAAATACGAAAAACCAATGCTCCAGCTAAAAACTTGAATAAAAAAAAGACAACAAACCCAAAATCGTGTAAGTGTGTGTAAACTCAGTCAAATCAACCAAAATTATACTCCTTAAAATTCTAAGTATAAGGGACTTATTTATCTACACAAAGCGACAAAAATTAAAAAGACGGTAGTAGCTTCACACATCCTCTAAGGTAGCCCTTTCCAAAGCGGCCGCTAAGGTAGCTTTCACACTTTCAAGGTGGTAGCTTTCACTCATTCTATGATATAGCTCTTTCTCTCATTATGGCATAACTAGTATCCGACTTATAAGAGTAACTTCATACTTCATAGGTGGTAGCTCTTTCCTCCCCCAAATGCACAAATAAACACTATATTTTTTCTTTCTTTTCTTTTCCTTTTTCCATTTTTTTCAACAGAATAAAGACAAGAAATAAAACTAATTAGTCCCTTTAACATCAAACTTGAGTTTCCAAAAAAGTTTAAAGAGTGAGTAGTGCAACAAGTGTGAATCGAGCAAAAATTCCTTGAAATTCAAGTAAAAACTAGAGCATGAGAATATTCAATGTTAAAAATTCTCCTAAACTCAAGAATATAATCATTGTAACTAAGGTGAACCACCATTGGCTATGTGAGCATGTATAACAAACAAACTAATAAAAAAAGATATGTGCACTATGAAACTCCCCCACACTTAAGTTGTACATTGTCCCCAATGTACCATGCAAGCACAATAGAAAATAAAGCAATCAAGTATAGATGTGAGAGTGGCAATTGAAACAATAATCCCATGACTCTAAGAGTTGCGTTTGATGGAGATTCGGAGGGGCACGAAGACAGTTACATCCTAGTATTTTGGCTTGTGCATATTTAGCAAGATCTCCACCAACGTGACCGTTTATTGAAGAACCAAGATGATCTACGACGTGAACGTGTGCCCGTTTACGTTATCTCAATGAAAGCATGGATTCGGGAGTATTTCGTGATGTTATTGTAGCGGGGGTAATGTAGCAATCATTGTAGCAGAGGAGCCACATGGGTGTGTGGAAATTCCACACGCCCGTGCGTTAATTCCACAGGCCCGTGTGGAATATCCACAGGGGCGTGTGGAATCCCGATTCCAACCCTATTTAAGGCCGATTTCAACATTCTTTTCTCCATCTTTTCCCAACTTGAGAGAGGGCTGCGGCTAGGGTTTTGAGGGGTATTGGCTATGGATTTGGAGAGGTTATGCAGCTCCGACATCGTCATCTCTTTGGAAGAAGGTTGGTAAGGGAGCTTCCGTCGGATTGATTCGATGAGGCATATCTTATACAGGACAAGGGGATCTTGTGACGAGTAGAGGACTCTCCACAGGACCATTGCCATGACTATCGAGGGGTTTTCCTATGGATTGTTTTCTTTTACATTTGAATTCATTATCGTTTATATTGTACTCCATGGAGAGCTAAACCTCTTGTGGGTACTTGGGTATTTGTGAACCCTAGGATGTATTAGTTTCATTGAATCTTTTCATTATGCTTTCAATTAATTTATGTTATTGTGAGTTCCAATCTTGAATGTTTGATTGTTTGAATACTCCCCTAGAGTGACACTAGGATTGAGAGTTCATGTGGTAACCCTTGTGAGTGAGTGATACACCACGAGAGTTAAACAAAGCTTGATTGGAGAGGGTTGAGAGGGTAAGTCGAGAGGTACAGGAGTGCCCCCTTTCCCCTCCAGTGTGATAGATTCTATCTCCGTTCCTCGTGTTCTTTCCGGCCATAATAGAGTGAATGAGCTAAGGGATGACCCTCCGCTGGGACTTAGTTGTGAGTGCAACGGAGTGAAGGGTTGAGGTGATTTTAGCATCTAGGGTTTAATTGTGGTTAGGGACCTTTCTTCTGGATCATGGGTTAGGTCTACAATTAGGAAGAGATTTATCACTTGGAATCCCTAGAGCTTAATGCAATCCTTCTTACTAGTGCGAGGTTGAGAGGTTGTTCAACCTCTCCTCAGGGACATGTAGAGGATTAGGCTTGGTTAACCCTCGATTCAAGGTCATGCATTAAAGGATGTCCCTGACTCACCATTGCATTAGTTAGGAAGCATAATAGAGAGTTCTTGCACTTGAAACGATTTTCTTAGGCGGATCAATTCCTGGGTACCCCATTTTTATCGATTGCCTTATCTTCTCCTTTACTTTTACTCTCTTTCGTGTTGTTTTACTTTTGAGAATTGAATCTTGTCACACATATCACTATTAATCTTTCATATAGTTAAGAAGCAAATTAAGTATTTTTATTCCCTTTTCCTTGTGGATACGATTCCCCACTCACCTGGGATTTATTACTTCGACAACTCCATGTACTTGCGGGGAGCCCTGTCAAAGTGCTTGTGTATGCATATTATTGAGCATGTTTTATTTACAATGAGCATACGTTTATCAAGTTTTATGGCTCCTTCATGTGTTTTTGTGTTCTTTTGTGCATTCAGGGTTGTGGAGGCAGTATAAGGAGAAAGGATGCGAAAATAGGTCATGAACACAGCTTTTGAGGATTCTCTCATGTGGAACAAGTGTCAAGATTCAGTGCAAAGTATTGTTCACAGGGGTACCATTGCTATTACTGTTCACAAAATGCAAAATTCATAAAATCAGAGAATCCACTCTCCAGTGTGGAAAATCGACAGGGGCATGTGAAATCCCAATTTCAGCATTATAAATAGCGCCTCAAAGAGTTATTTGAGGAGTCTTTTCCTTTCCTTTGGAGAGAGCACAGCTAGCGTTTGGAGGAGATTTTTGCCAGGTTCTGGAGCGTTTCTAGCAGATTCAACATCGATTCCCTTCGAAGGAGAGTTATTGGAGGAGCTTTCAATAGCATTATTTCGGCGAGGTGTGCCCCATGCTTGATGGAGGAGTCTTTGGAGAAGGAGAAGATGCTCTTTAAATCTCAATTAGGGAAGCATAATATTTGTCTTTCAGTTGAAACAATAATCTTAGGGGAAGCACTTTCCAAGTACCCCACTTGATCGTCAAGTGCTTCTTCGTCTTTAGCCTTGTGCTTATTTTCTTGCTATTTTATTTAGTTAACATTTTGAATATAATCACCAATTGATCATCAACTTAGGTAATTAGAAATACTACTTGTTTCTAGGGTCTATTCCCTAAGGATTTGACTACCCACCCCTTGGGTACTTTATTACTTCGACACCTGTGTACTTGCGGTACACATGCAAGGGTGTGTCATTTATTTTGAAAGACTTCTACTAAAAAAAAGTGAAGAAAAGGAACACTAGAAAGTCAGATTCCTTGTGGAATCCCTTACCAGTTGCTTGTAAAAATGGTGTAAAAAGATGATAGAAAGAGCTATCGACCTAAAAATGTGAAAGCCACTCTTGAGAAGTTGAATTTTGCGTATTAAAAGTGTACATTTGATAATTACCGAGAGAAAAGGCTACCTTCAAGGTGTATGAAGCTACTACCCAGTCAATTTAATCAGAACTAAAGTCTCTATTCACTTCGTTGACCCAGTGGCGCATGGGCATTCGACTTAGGGTTTGCACACACTTATAAGATTTTTGAAATAAGTGTGAGGTTGTTATTTGAGCATTCATGATCTTGTCCTTGACTTCCTTTGATTCCTCTAGACTTTGGAGTTTTCTATATTAATGAGATCATAGGTCATGCACTCATCCTTTTCTTTCCATTGAACTGACTGAGATTGTTTGAGGATAAGCAATGATTCAAGTGTGGGGGTATTTGATGAGTGCATTTCATATCATATTTTGCATACCTCCAATGCACTCATTTGCTTGTCTTTTAGTACCTTTTGTTTATAAATAATGTTATTCTTGGTATATTTGTCTTTATTGCAGGCTTTTAGGGCTTAAAACACATAATGAGTGAAATCAAGGACAAAATAAACCAAAGAAGATAATTTCTCTAAGTGTCCAAGACAAGCACTGGCAGAGCACAGGCGTGCCATCTTCCCATGATATTCTCTAGATGGAAACTACTCGACTCTTCAGCGGAAGCACGAGTGAAGCACGGTGGTGCTATCTACCCATGATTATCTCTGGATGGGAGGTGCTTGTGCTTTCAGGGGAAGCACACTCTACGTGTTCTTTTCATGGGCGTGCTAAAGAGCATGGGGGGAGCACGACCCTGTTCTCCCCATGATCTTCTCTGGATGACACTTAGCCCTCTTCGTTCTGATGTTTCAAGTTAGCATGGTCTAAGCACGACGGTGCTCAAATCGTGTTAAGCCCGAAAAGTCATTTTTTATCTACCAAATTTAGGATTTGAAGACATCTATTGTTCTGGAGACTTCTTCTCCAGGGAGGGAGCTCTCAAGAGGATGATGACCAGTCATCACCACATGAGTTAAGAAGATCAAGGTTGAGGTAGAGATGCCGGAGAAGTGGAGTTTGCCTATTCCATGGAGTTCTTGAAGTATATTTGAAGAGATTTTTGTAAAAAGGGGAAGTCATGATGTCTCTCTTACTCACATTTATCTTCTTCTCTCAATTGTATAAATTCATGAGGGCTAACTGTTCCACGGTGCCCCGGGATTGTGAACTATGTCATCTCTTATACTTTGACTACTTGTGTTTTAATACCTATGACGTTCTATTGCGTTCTTGTTTTAATTCATGTGTTGCATAAATCGGAGTGCTTGATTTGGTTAGTTTCTTAGCAAAACTTGGCATGTGTCAGTTGTCATAGTTATAACTACCTTGTGTAGTTACAAAACTTAGCGTGCTTGAGACCCGTAGTTGCTCTAGAAAAACTTGGTGTATTTGAGATCTGTAGATGCAACAGAGCTCTTGAGCACCCACAAGGATCTTAGAATATACCTTGGTAGGCATTAGACTCAAGTCAGTATATTGAGCACATGGGAATTATCCTGGGGCATTGCCCTCTTGTTATCAAAACTCAACCCTAGTCTACC
Source organism: Dioscorea cayenensis subsp. rotundata (assembly GCF_009730915.1). NCBI lineage: Eukaryota > Viridiplantae > Streptophyta > Magnoliopsida > Dioscoreales > Dioscoreaceae > Dioscorea > Dioscorea cayenensis. The sequence goes on from NC_052473.1 coordinate 5,694,419, forward strand.
TGGTTCTTCCATCCATTTGTTCTTTAGCTTTGATTAGTAGTTAACTCCTTTATCACCACATTTGGATAGACTATACATTAGAGGATCAACCAGTACTAGAAGTCTAGTCCTTGTGGTTCGACAACCCTACCCCCTCGTGGGCTGCCACTTTATTACTTGTAATGATCCGTGCACTTGCGGAAAGTTCATCAGTAAGCTGGACCACAACACAAATGCAAAGCCTTAAGGATAGGGCTTATAGCCATAAGTTATCCCATAAGGTTCACGACAATATTCTCTAGCTCATATACAGCCTATAGTAAGCATCCCATAAGCAGTAAGGTATAAATAGAACTCATGAAGGTTTCTAGGAAATTCTATATTCTATCTTTCCATTCTTTTGGGGTGATTCTTAGAGGTGAGGTTGAGGAAGAAATGAGCCGAATCTCCAACACTTTAGAAGCAATTTGGAGAGGGATTTGGTCCTACATTCAAGAGGGTTAAAGATCGTATCCATCAAGCTCATCTTGATGGTGTGCTTGGAAGCTTCTTCGGCGACTCTTCATCCAAGGGATTGAAAAGGGGGTTTTCATGAATCTCAATTTTTTTCTCTATTCTTTGTATCTTGAATGCTTGCCCTCCATAATGGAGGGCTAATTTGTAGATGTTTGGACATAGTTTAACTCTAGGGCTTATTTTCTAGACTTTAGTTGTTTGATCTTTGAAGCTTTAATTGATTCCCTATTTGTAGTAATTTCTATTTGAGTCTAATTGTCTGAATGAATGCTTGATTTCTAATTAGAAGAAAGCCCTAGCAATCATATAGATACACACCTTATGTATCCGCAAGCGCATGGGTCGTACGAGTAGTAAAGTTTACCAAAAATGATCGGGTCGTCGAATCCACAGGGGCTTATTTAGCTCTTGATACTTGCTCATTTTCTAATATTTAGCCGGTTCAAAGATTGGATTAAAGTAATTAACACTGCTAAGGAATAAAAGAATAGAGAAGGAAGAAGAGACAAGGTTTTGGGTTAAAGATATAGCAGTGGAAAGGACAATGCCCCGGATATCTCCCCTTGACAAATGCAATAACTAGGGAATGATTCAAGAGTTTCTTCATGGACCGTGGTGAACACCTACGTGGGGTTTAATAATGTACATTCTTACCCAAGGCTTGCAGTGGACTCAACCCCTTTCCAAATGTATGCCCTAGCTAGACAAGTAGAGATTGCCCTCTAGATAGCGAATCAATTTAAGGTTAAATAGCAACAAAAAATCAAAGCTCATGCAGCTATAGGCAAGTCCCTCATTAGGCTAGAAACATACAAGTATCAAGGCAATCAACACATAGAAAGATAAGCAATATGAATAAAAGGAAGACCAAAAGGAAACTCAAGAATCAATATCACTAAAATCAAAGCATTAGAAGTCAAGGTTCATAATCTGGGTCACTGAAAAATGGTTAGCCCTTTAAAGCCTTACAAATACTCAGAGGAAAGAAATAAGAGAAATAGAAATTGTCCATTAAAGTCCCTTCTTGCTTCACAATCACTTCTGAGAAGGCTTGAAAATGGTTGTAACCAATGATCCTCCTTTTTCATGCTTATCTCCACTCCAGATCTGGCCCTAAGTAGTGCCAATGGCTACCCTAACCTATGTCTTAAGAAAGAGAGAAGAAGATTCCTTTGAAATCTAACTTTAGGGCTTAAATATCCCTTTCTCGATGTAAGCATATGCCGTTCTGATGGACGTGCTAATGACCATGCTTGGCTCCAAATCCTGGGAATTAATTTCAGCGCAAAACTAGTAAATCAAACTTGGGTAAGCACGCCCGTGCTTACTACCTATGCTCTGAGAAAATGCTCGTGCTAGGAGCATAGTAACCATGCTGACATTTTCATTAGATTTCCAATAAAAATGCATGGGGTAAGCAAGCTCATGCTTACTAATTGTGCTTCCTCACCATGATGTTGCTAGGGGCAGCAAAACCGTGATTCTCAGTTCTATGCAAACTCCAGTAAAATGCACATAGGTTCAGCACGCTCGTGCTTCCGACTGTGCTTCCTAGCATGGGTGTGCTTCGGACCCTGCTTGTATTGAAACTTCTATTCTAAAGCTGTTTTGCATAAGAATTGGTCTCTTTTCATTCCTTTTGGTCCGAACCCAAATTATCTACAATATTTAGCAAACATACCTCAAGTATCATCGGTTTATCATGAAAATGTGCTAAAAGAACAAGTAAAACACACAATAGGGTATATAAAATATATATATATAATGTACTTATAAAATACGTCCACACTTATTTCTTTGCTTGCCCTTAAGCAAACACTTGGCCACAAGAAAAGAAGATGAGTGCATGACATCGAATCTCATAAATGATAGGGAATTCAAAGACAACAAGGGAACATTAGAGACTAATGCGTGGACAGTTAATTCCTCAAGAAATAGATTCACCCAATGCTGCATACTCCCCATGTGTATGTGTGTTCACCCTAGGAATGTACCCCATATTCCTAGGAAAAGAAAACTAGTTTAACAGACTTTGTTTCCAAACTAACTAATTGGATAGTAGCTTCATACTCCCTAAAGGTAGCCCTTTCCCTCAGTAAGTCATCAAGTGAACAATGGTAAAGCCAAAGACTCAACTACTCAAGGGTAGCTTTTATACTTCAAAAGAGATAGTTGTTTCTACCATATTTTGAATAGACTATTTACATCCATTGGTAGGGCATTCATTCGTATCCAAGTTTTCGATAACTAAAAAGAAAAATGAGTTCTCTTTCACACTTATTCTCTTTTTTTCCACTAAAAAGAATCGGTCTATAAACTATAATCTTTCCTAGGATACAAGTATGCCCACAACTAGGGTAAAAAGTGAACTAGAAATGGTTTCTGAAGCATGGGTAAAACAATACTTAGCATAACAAAGTACACTAGTCTAATATCACCCCTAGCCTTCTGAATCCCTAGCACTAATTCATAGATCATCCTAAGTCATACATCATCTCAATGAATACAAAGATAACCCTCCCCCACACTTGAACAATTACATTGTCCTCAATGTACGACATGCAAGCACACAAATGAATAAAAGAAGACAATAGAATAAAAGAAGAGTTATTAGGGTTTCTCTAGACATGGAGAGTGATGATGCCACTCTTAACGTGAAAAGTTCAAAATTCCAAAGATGACATACGTCCTATTTAGCAAGAAGGATAACATGAAGCTCAAATATGAAATAAGATAAAATAAAATAAAATACATAAATGAAATACAAAAAGCCATAAGATAAACAATTTAGCAGGGGACTCCCCTTGCTAACTGTAACAAAACAAAGTACTAGTCTAATAATAAAATGAAATAAAAAGTCCAACCATTGAAAATAAAGAGTAAAAGCAAAAGATAGAGTGTCAAAAGCTACTCAATCGGACTCAGACTCTGTGGTATCCTGAGTGCCTTGGCTATCCGCAGCTATTGAAGTGCCTCCTAAATAAACAACATGGTCCTTTAAATCAGTGGTTTCCACCCCAATACTATGCATAAATGATGAAGATCCAACTAAGGAGGATTTGTAGTGGTCTGTAATTTTCTGTAAACTCTGCATCAGTCGCAAGTTAAACAGAAAACCACCGGACAAAGTTGAATTTGCATTACCTTGGGGAAGCGGGGGTGCCAAACTACAAAACTGAGTCACGTAACTAGTGAGGAGAGGATTCCAATAGAAATGATGCCTACCCGATGGGTTATTGCTTAATGACATAGAGCAGTTGACTAAAAACATAACCCAAAATGAAGTGGGACTCCATCTACCATGCTAATCAACATCGGAAATCTCTGCAGTGATAACTCCTATACTTGTACCTCTACCAATAACCGATATGCTCGAGAATGAATAAATCACGCAAGACCTGGGGGACTGGAGAGTCGAAGCCTTGGAAGAACATGAGTCAAATAGCAAATTATTAATACATAGACGACACCATTACGGTAATGCCAGTAGAGTCGGGAGTGGAAGGTTTGCATACTCCACTGTTCGAGTGAATTCTTCATCATAAACCCCCATTAGAATTGCAAATTCTATATAACTCATTACAAACCGCTTCCCTCAAAGATCTCGAAAACTAAGTGTATCTGGCCGATGCCAGGATATCTCCCCCTTTTTATTCTTGAAAGTGGCCCAGACTTCCAAAGTTAGCTTACGGTAAGCAGGGTTAGTTATATCAAAAATGTGAAACCATTAGCCCAAACTTGAATACCGCTGCACTTCACCGCTGAGATAAGCTATTTTCAAAGTGTCCCAATTAATGGTGCGGAGACACCCAAAATGATGGCTTAGGGAACACCAGTAGTATTGCCTGTGAATCAGTGCTTTAAATAAAGGTTATGTGGAAGTAATCCCTCAACTCTCTAGGTTACATGACTTTTTCTTTGATTGGGGACCCCTTACTGGTTTTCTTTGTGGTACCCTGTCCTATATTTTAACCTCAAGCCTTTTTTAATTTTTTTGTGCATGTGATAAGTGCTTGTGCGATATGAATGCGAAGCGTTCATTCCTTATGTTGAGCATTACTTTTCTCGGGTTTTTACATTAATATATGTGTTTTTTTATGTTACTGCGAGGTGTAGGGTTGTGAGGCCGAGTATGAAAGAAAGAAGCCAATGTGGATCGTAATGCACCGATTTTAGAGGAAATCTTGCTAAAGGTCAAACGCGAAGACATAGGTCGGGTGTGAGATGATAGAGTGTGTGCCAACCTCCTCATATTCTAGTTGGCACATCCATTTGAAGTGGCACAAGGGCAGTCACACTCGAGCATTCTGACTTATGCACATAGAACAAGAGCTCCACCAACTTGTCTATCATTGAAGAAGAAAGTGATCCACGACGTGAACGTGTGCCCGCTTATGCTACTCCCCGATGAAAGTATGGACTCGGGAAGCTATTCAGGCCGAGTAATCGTATCGCACCACAGTAGTAAGGGCTATCAGAAAGCACTATTCACAGCCGGCCGAGAAAACAGGAATTTAGAGAATCCACATGGGATAGTGGAAATTATCCACGCCCGTGTGGAAATTCCACATGGCGCAGTGAAAAATCCACAGTGCCCTGTAGTCGCCTCGACTCAGTCTCAATTTAAAGCCGATTCAGCCCTGATTTCAGCATTCTTTTCTCCATCTTCTCCCAAACTTGAGAGAGGGCTTCGGCTAGGGTTTTGAGGGGTACTGGCTAGGGTTTTGGAGAGGTTCTACGGCTCCGACATTGTCATTCCTTAGGAGGAAGGTTGGTAGGGGAGCTTCCGTCGAGGCGTATCCTATACCGGACGAGGGAATCCTTGGACGACGAGTAGAGGACTCTCCACAAGACCATCGACACGACCATCGAGGGGGTTTCCTATGGATTCATTGCTTTTACATTCTATTTCTTTGATTGTACTTAGCTCCATGGAGAGCTAAACCCCTAGTGGGTACTTGGGTATTTGTGAACCCTAGGATGTATTTGTTTCATTGAATCTTTTTATTATGCTTTCAATTAATTGATGTTTATTGTAAGTTCCAACCTTGAATGCTTGATTGTATGAACATTTCCCCTAGAGTGACACTAGGGTTGAGAGTTCTCGTTGGTAACCTTGTGAGTGAGTGACACACCACGAGCGTTAGACAAAGCTAGGTTAGAGAGGGTTGAGAGGATGAGTCGAGAGGTACAGAAGCGTCCCATTTCCCCTCTGACGTGATAGATTCTACCTCTGTTCCTCGAGTTCTTTGCGGCCATAATAGAGTGAATGGTCTAAGGGATGAACTTCCGCTGGGGCTTAGTTGCGCGTGCAATGGAGTGAAGCGTTGAGGTGATCTTACTATCTAGGGCTTAATCGTGGTTAGGGATCTTCCACCTGGACCAAAGGGTTAGGTCTATAAATAGGAAGAGATTTATCACTTGGAATTCATAGATCTCATTGCAACTCTATGCGAGTGCGAGGTTGAGAGGTTATCTAATCTCTCCTCCGGGACATGTATAGAGTTAGGCATAATTGACCTTAGATTTGGGACTATGTAATTAAGGATTTCCACGACTCACCATTGCATTGATTAGGAAGCGTAATAGAGGGTTCTTGCACTTGAAACAATTATCCTAGGTGGAGCATTATCTGAGTACCCCATCTTTATCGATTGCCTTACCTCCTCCTTTACTCGTGCTCTCTTACTTGTTGCTTTTACTTTTGAGAATTGAATCATTGTCACAATTATCACTACTGATCTTTCACATAGCTAAGAAGCGAATTAAGTGTTTTTATTCCCTACTCCCTATGGATTCGATACTCGCTCACCCGGGATTATTACTTCGACAAACCATTGCACTTGCGGTATATACGCAAGGGGACCTTGTCAGCATGAATTAGGCGTAAAATGGTCATTTAGCACTAGTAGCATCCTTGCATGATTGCACAGTAGATTATGTGTGAAAACCAGCCAAAAATCAGGGGTAAAACTGTCTTTTGGTCTCATTTCTTTCCATTTTTTATTAGTAAACATGTCACCTCCAACATGTTGTAAATACACTCAAAAATAGATAAAGGATCAGTGAAAATCAGAAAGAAAACAAAAGAAAAACAGAGGGAAAACAAGCACATTCATCATAACATAAGAACACACACACTCTTTCCCAATTTATAGCAAGTCTACTTTATGATCTATTGAGATGATAGTGGAAACCATGTGTCATCATCCACTACTTCTCATTACTTCTCATTACAATGCCTAGAACTTAGAACAATATCATCTGATGATGAAATCAGAACCGTCCATTTTGCCTTCAAACTTCTGCAGCTTTCCTTCCTATGAACTAACTGGCAAATATATATACTCAGAATTGAAACCAAAATGGGGAAATGATTGCTTCTAAGGTTTTTGGAACCCTCTAGCTAGAAGATCTAATAAGAATAGATCTCTTACAACCCTTAAAATCAACAAGGAAAGCAAGAAAAACCTAATTTGGTTCGGTACTAGAGTAACCCCAAAATCAAGGAAGAAGAAAGTTCAAGGGTTTCTTGAAAACAAGGTCTTACAAATCAACACCAATACTCCTCTCAAGTTTTACCATCAGAGAGGAAGAAAAGGAGAAAGAATCAAGCTCCCACTTGCATCCACAATAAAACCCTAGCTATACTCATCCAAAGAACAAGGAAGAACAAGCAAGGAAGAGGGCTTACCTTGAGTCAATGGATTCTCATTATTTAGGATCCAAAAACGAGCCCACAAATCCCACCAAAATCACCCCTTAAACCCTAAGAATGGGGGACAAAGAGAGAAGAAGCGAATGGGAATGTTTTGAGGGAAGATAGGTGAAGAAACAGGCTCAAACGGGCCTTTAAAGATATGAACGCATGATTTTCCAGGTGGAACACGGTCCAACATGACCGTGTCCCTCCTATTGATTTTCTCAGGAAATTTTGGCATCAAGCGCCGCACGGGCGTGTCGAGCTCGACTACAAAGATCGTAGTAAACTTACTATAGCAAAAAACACCAGTAGCACCTAACACGGTCCCGAGTGCTCCCGACACGCAGCATGTCGAGCTGGAATTTGAAGTTTCAATGCCCGATTCTCCGAGAAAAATCAAGGGGACCGACACGGGTTGAACACGACCATGTGCACCTTGAAAACCACTTTCTAACCCTAAACTCAACATCAAACACTCAGCAAGATGACCCAAACCAAAGACAATGAGAAAATGACTAAAACGACCAAGATAACAAAGTAACAAGCAAGGGAAAATGGACCAAAATACCACATAGACCCTATAAGATATAATTGTAGTTATTTAGACATGAAATATCCTCATATAATTTAGCATTTTATATTAAAAAATATACCTTTTTAGATATTGCGGATAATATAGCAGCAACACCACCTTCCACACCACTTTGGCGACTAGCAGCTCGAATCAATATATCTACTTTGATTTTCAAATCAGTAATATCATTTCCCATCAAGATATTTTGACTTTCTAAGTGTCTATTTTGACTTTCTAAGCGTCTATTTTGGCTTTCTAGGTGTTCACACCTTTCCATTAGTTCACGGCCAGTGGGATGAGGTCCATGAAGGTCTTTAAGTGAGACTCCTAGACCAAACATTCTGCAACGCCCAAGGTTATCTTCTCCCATGACTTGGGAGAATATTTTATCCCTTACCATACTAGAACTTTGGGAATCCTCTGGTAGTTGGGATGACAAAGTATTCATTTGGGCCTGTAAGAGAATTGTATACTCCATAAAATAGGTAGAACATAATAAATTTAATGGATATAATATACTAAATAAGAAAAAGTTTGAAGTATGTACAACTCTTTCTTCTGCAGCAGCATCAACAAATGTCCCATCTCTTCTTTGATGTAACTTGTAAACATGTCTAGTCGTGATGGTTCTACCCCCATCATTATTTATATTCTAGTACAACAAAAAAAGGTAATTTTCATATTAATCCTAATATTTTCATTGGTTGTAAAATTAAAAATTGCGTAAGCTTTTTGTGATAAATTTTACCTCTTCATAAAAATCTTCTTGCAAAACTTTTGTACCGTATGTATGAGGCATGCTCTGCTTTCCCCGATTTATTTTGTCTTTATCCTCGGGCATCTAAGGTAGAAAAATAATTAATTATGAAATATATAAATAAAATTTCTTGATTAAAAATATAATTAATATATTAGGAAAATACCTTTCTGGTATCACTTTCACAAAAATGTACCAACCAATTCCATTCTTCTTGTTCTAGCTCCAAAGGAAGTTCTTTTGCACCTACTTTTGTCGCCTTGAAAGGATTATAATTGGTCTTTTTAAGTTGACATTGAAAATCCTTCCAATTTTTATTAAGTGACTGAAGCACCCATTCTTTGAGACTGATGTCAATATCAAAAACATCCTACAACATAATTAAATTTAAAATATCATCAATTTGATTTGGTTAACACAAAATTTTCTAGAACAATAAGATTATAAACAATACCTGCACTCTTTGCCAAACTTTCTCCTTATCTTCTTGTGGCACGTGCCTCCAATCTGTGTATCGAAAAAAGAAAAAAATCCAGGTCTACGTACCATAGTACCTAGAAATTGGCCCAACTCTCAAGCACCATCACCAACTGGTTGTCCCCTACTATTAGCAAGGACCACTTTTTGTTGAGCTCCCCATCACTATTCCATAATCCCTCAAGCCTAATATGACCTCTAACATTCTTTTGAATTCCTATAAATTATTAAAAAGATATCTCAAATACTAAATTTATGCGTGAACAATATAAATTTACAAAATATTCTAACCAGAATCTGAAGTAGACCCATCATGTACACGATCTGAAGTAGGTCCCAAGGCTTTATAGAGAGGCTTGAGCTTGGATTAGATAGAGTTGGACTCTACTCTAGCACGAGGCCTCACCACGCCTTGTAAGAGGCCACATTTAGCTATCATACAAAAATTATAGTACTATTCAAAACTTAATTAAAATTAAAATTGTCAAATAAAATATTTTTAATTTGGTTTCAACACATAAATACAAATTGTGAAATAGTAACAAACCTTTTATAAGTCAAATTTCTTAATCAAGATCTTCATCTTATTGATTAGTTGAATCCTTCATTGAAGTGTCAATGTCAACAGTAGTTGATAGCTTCATCAACCATTACCCCTACATATCTCGGGTCCCATTCCCAATTTATGTTATTATCACCACGAAATGTCATCCACTAAATTCAATCCATTGCATGGTATGCTTTGCAAATAGTCTTCATTTGAGGGATCATTTTGCATGTCATAGAAATCTCTAGGTTTTGTTTGAATAGCCACATGCCAATTTGGTTCTGAAGGATCTTCAATATAAAATCCTTGTAGTGCTTGAGATGCCAAAATGAAAGGCTCGTCATATTCATTTGCTCCTATATTAGATAATTGGTTTAACTTCACAAGAGAAAACCCTAAATCATCTTTCTTTGTTCCTTTTGTAACATCAATCAACTTGCATTTGTACAGTACAGTTCATTTCCATCCATGATAGTTGAGTTCAATAATATTATTTAAGACTCCAAAATATGTTATATCACTCTCAATTGGGTTTTTGTCACTTGTACTTGCAAAACTCATAGTTGAAGCAATGACAACAACTCCACTATTCTGTGTTTTCCTTTTGCGCTCCCGAGCTTTAACATGGAATCTGAATCCATTGATAGTGAAAGCATTGTAACTCCCCTGCCACAATGTTCCGGACCTTTAGCTAGATGTATAACTTCAATCGTAAGGAAGAACTTTATGCATTTTGAACTTTGTGGAATATTCACTCATCAAATTTCTGGTGATTCATCTTATCAAGCTTATAAGTGCTAATCTGAAGATTTTGTCTTTGAGTTCTCGCTTATGTTCACCAAGAAAATAAACAATTTGTTTGTTACATTTTTTTTATTAAAAAATTTGGTACATGTATAAATTGATAAGCTAAATTCTAATTCTTACATGATATAATAATCAAGGGATTCGAAATTAACAACATGTAACAATGTGCTTGTTTCCACTCAATAGCATTAGTGTAAATGTTGTTGATTTTCCCATACATGACCATTAAATGGGTCCCCAAAAATCATCATTGAGTGGTGGTTTATAAAATCTTGTATCAACACCTTCAAAATATCTTGAACAAAAAGGTAATGCATTCCTCCACGATGTAGCCTTTAGCAATTGAACCTTCCGGGTCTACTCCGACAGGAACATATGATTTCAATGTAAAAAGATACCCTGAAACCAATATCAATGGAATATAAATACTAGCTAACAACACATAATATAACCACAAACTAACCTTTCAATAGGATACATCCAACGGTATTGTACTAGTCCAGCAAGTTTTGCCTTAGTAGCTAAGTGGACAACCAAGTGAATCATCACATCAAAGAATGCCGGTGGAAAAACTTCTTTAGAATACAAAGATTCTGCATAACCGATAACTCGTAATTTATCAATATCCTCATATATACTTTCTTCAAACAAAAACTCTCTAAAGAATGAACATAATTCAAGAACAAAGTGCATACAACCCGGCTTTTGATAATGTCCTCCGTATTGCTATGGGTAGTAATTGACATATCATCACGATGACTGTATGACTTTTGAGACCAATAATCTTGAGATCTTTCAAATTTACACAACGTGAAATATTTGAAGAATATCCATCGCGAACTTTCACATTTTTCAACAAAGTACAGAATTTCTCTTTCTCTTGTATATTCATTGTAAAGCATGCAGGAGGGATATAAGTTTTTATTTCCCTACCCCACTGGATGAAGCTTTGTTCATATTTTCATTTCACACAAGTATAAGCTAGCCTTCAACGTATCTTCACTATTTCTAGCTATATCAAGTAATGTCCCAAGCAAAAACTATCACATATGTTTTTCTCAATATGCATCACATCCAAATTATGTCATACTAAATTATGCTCCCAATAAGGTAGTTTAGAGAATATGCTTTTCTTCTTCCGGTTGTAGTAATCTTTGGAATCTTTTAGTGTTAGCCTCCGCTTTGATGCCAAATTAGAGTGTCCCTTCCCAAATTCATTTTGAAAACCTTCGATTGCTCGTAAAACTGCGGTAGTAGACGTCGGATTTGGCATAATCTTGAACTCATATGTTCTATCAAAAATACTTTTTGTCTACTCTAAACTCATGATTAGAATCAAGAAATTGATGATGTCCCATGTAACAAATTTTTGACTATTTTTAAAATACCGTGAACATGTGTACTTATTACAATAAGGACAAGAAAGACGCCCTTTTATGCTCCATCCTAATAACATAGCATAACCTCGAAATTGAATCGATGGCCCACAAAATGAGGCTTTCATCTGAAAGATCTGATTTGTGTGTGCATCATAAGTACTAACACCTAATTCCTACAAATTCTTCAACTCATCTATCAAAGGCTGCAGGTATACATTAATGTAATTTTCTAGTCCACGTGGACCAGGAATCAATAATGATAATATAAAATTTGGTTGCTTCATACACATCCATGGAGGCAAATTTTATACAATTAATATAATCGGCAAAGTACTATAAGAAACAATCATAGTCCCAAACCGATTAAAGCCATATGTTGCTAAACCAAGCCTTACATTTCGACGATCTGAAGAACATAACATGTGCTTAGCATCAAAATCCTTCCATGTTGCTAAATTTGATGGATGTTTTATGAATCCATCTTTCACCCGATCTTGATCATGCCATATCAATAGTGGGGCTGATTTTGATGACATGAACAATCTTTGTAATCTTGGGACTAAAGGAAAATGTTCCTAATACTTTCTCGTGAATTTTCTCCTTTTCTCGCAGTAAGAAGATACCTCGCTTTTTAAGTCCTTTTGCATTTAGTTTCCACCTAGAAGCTCCACATACTTTTCAAATCTCATCATGTGCGCTTTTTTCAAGTACAAAGATACGTACCATTTAGACATGCTGCTTATTTTCTTATAGTCAAGACCCAAGTCCTCAACAATCTTTTAATTCATAAAAATCATTCCGTAATGTCTCTCCCTCCTGAAGTGTTTTTCTTAAGAGTCGCACTGCAACAAATCTAAAGATTTATTACTCCATCCTGATAAGCACTTTATATGATAAAGCCGAACAATAATTGTAAGTTTTGTGAATCTAGCACATCCTGGATACAACTCTTTGTTTGAATCTTCATGAAGTTTACAAAAATCGACTGCTTCATTATTCAAACCTCCCAAGATGGAGTAGGTGTTGTTGTCTCATCTCTCATGTTATCATCTAACATACCAAACTCACCTTCTAATATTTCATTCACATTAACATGGCATGGCAAATTATCATGTTGTTCAATATTCGCATTTGAAGAAGATGGTTGTTATTCTCCATGTTCGTACTCAATTTTTATATAATTTCAGATACCATGAATAATAAGATGTTCATATACCCTCATCTCTTGTTAAAAGGACACTATTGGCACATCTTCTACATGGGCACAAGATTTGATTTGACATTGTATTAGAAAATGCAAATTCCAAGAATTTCCCACTCCTTCATGTTCAACACTCAACTTATAACATACAATAATGTATTATTAACTAAATAAGTACCCTAAAAGAAAAAGAATAAGGTTTATTTATTGTTATTCAATATTGTAATTACCTTGACTTCAAGTATCCATGTCTTGTCCATGTCGTAAATATAATTGACCTTTTCTTTTTAATGATAATGTCTCTGTTGATTTACAAATTGTATACAGATCAACAATGAAACTTTTAGTTAATGATCTATAAATTTTGAAACTTGATATCATTTAATTTTGAAAAATGTCATGTTGTCATATTATTACTTTAAAATGATTTTAAAGAAACAATTAATGATAATAGTTGTGAACAATAAGCAAAAATCAAATTATCAACAAAGCAAACATAATAAACAAACAAAAATCAAACAAAAAAATAATTAAAAAATTGCACCTTTCTTTTACCCCTTGTTGTTGAGTAGTAAGAATAGCAACATGAAAATGCAGTTATTTTAGGAAATATACTATAAGATAGATGAAGGCATGAACCCACTACTTTCACAGCAGTTGTAATGTCTTTTCTCAACTTAGGTAATACTCTTAAATTTTTATTTGAATGCAAGTTATTACATTGGAGATGGTTTCGATTCTAAAAATCACGTGCCTCTCTTAAAAAATAAATTCCATAAACATCATCATTGTTCTATTATTTAGCTAGTAATACAATCCCGAATTCGAGCTTATCCAAAGAATCACTCCGGGCTTTATTGACTTTTATTTTTACATTTTTCCAGATGTAATTGATGAACTTGCTCATTCTATCATGTCAGCTACCTTTTTCTCTCAGGCCTCAAATCTCTTGCATAGCCTTTCATTTGTTCACATAAAGAAAATCTAATCTTTATATTGTCATCCTTGTGTAGAATCTGTTGCTTGTCATTGTTATGCTTTTTCACATAATAATATTATTCATAACTTATGCAAAATTTGACGACCACGATTGCTAAAACAGAAGGCAAAACAAAAGAGCAACTGATAGCTAAAAAAGTTTCAGATAAAATAAAATTCAGTAATTGAAGTGCAAAAATAGAATTCAAGATTAATCAAAGAACCTTAATCTTGTACCATGGGGACAGAGACCAGAGAGTAGATTTTGGCTTGTTGAGTTCCTACAAGGCTAACTGCCAATAAAGAATAACTTAAAAATTATAATTTGAATTTCATACATTTCATACATCACTGAAAGAGACAGAATGATACAATAAACGAAGATAGAAACTTAAAAATTACCTGCTCCAGTTATTATTTTATAAATTCCCTTCTTTTCACCTTCTAGATTTTATAATAACATATAAGATGAAATTAAGTTGAATGTCCATTAAAATTTAAAGTCAGTCAGAAAAGAAACTTAAAGACTCAGCTTTTGGAAGTGAGTTTCTAATGTAGTTTGGGCTCAAATGTAAATGAAACAAAACAATATGATAAAAACAGATCCAGATTTGTTCATAAGACGACTAAGCAAACACGTATGGATAGAATTATAAACACATCCAGCCTATAGTTTTAGTTCAAAACTTTTCTTCTTTAACAATCAGTAATTCCTATAATGATAAAAAATCTATGAACCTGTAGAACAAATTAACTAAATATGCACCATCACTACACCATCAACCGCATTGAAATCATGTCCATGAATTCAGATTTCTTCTACTATTTTTCATCTATTTTTCTAAAAATCATAGATTAATCTCTGCTTAATCTTGCTAATTTCAATCAGAGGAAATAAAAATGAATGATTATTGTCATCACTACAAGATCAAACCCACTGAAATCATTGCCATGAAAATCACAGTGAGAAACAAAGATGACAACTCGGATTTCTCCATTTTTTTCATCTATTTCTCTAAAAAAATGCCTTCAACCGATGTTCTAAACTTCAAAGAGAGGAAATAGAAAAGGACGATGATGATGATGATGATGAGCAGTACCTTCAATGAGAGGGAGTGAGGGTGAGATGTATGGCCTCATCCTCAGCCTCAGAGAAGCAACGGAGAAAGGGAAAGGTTGAATAAATGGAGACGAGGTTGTGAGTGTGAGACGACGAGAAGGATCCTCTCCACGGCCTTGCGAAGCTCGTGGTACTTGGCCTCCAAAATGCGAGAAAAATAGGGAGCGATACAGAACAAGAGCGTCAGAAGTGAGAGAGAAAGAGAGAGATTATATATACAATGGTTTAATTACAACAGTTATTTAATTGGTAAAAAAAAACAAAATGAAACAAAAGAAAGAACTACTATAATATTATATGTATAAATCAATACAAATTTTGTTCCAATTCATTGAATTTTCCCAATTACATGTCTAATTCTTTGCATGTGTTGCATGTGGCGAAGTAAACGAAAATTACACCAAATTAGTTGCCATTATAAGCTCTGCTCACATTTCTCCTACAGATGACAATCATCAAAACAAACAACCATTGAAGTCACGAACAAAATCACTAATTACACAAATTACAGTGCGTGCAAGTGGCAAATCATTTTACAATCATCTCATCCATGTATGAGTGTTCGTATGAATTCTAAATGTCTAAATTTTTGTTCTCTTTCACTTTGAGTGGTCCATGGAAGGAGAGAAATGGTGGGTATATATGGTGGCTTGAAGGAAGGGATAAGAGATGACGAAGGAGAAATAGCAAAAGGCTAGTAACGCATAAGACATGGGACATATTTAAATATTATTTATTTCAATAAATTATTCACTGTTTTAATTAACTACATGTTATTTATTTGAACCAAAATTATCAATTATTCATCTATATATATTTCTCAAAATTTAGACTTTTATGTGACATAGCGTAATATTCTCATAACATTAATTAAGCTTTTTACGAATTCATGTAATCTTTTTCAAATGTATCTAAAAGTCTTACAAAATTATAATTTCTTTTCTTCCTAATTTTTGTAAAAATCTTTTTATATGAATGCTAGAACTAAGCTTTATCCAAGTGTTTTAATTATTAAATTTTAATTATGATGTCTAATGTTATACTTAATCACCAATATTCATTTTGTATTGTAAAAAAATTGTTTTAATAAAAAAACTAAAAATTAAAACATAATAACACAATCAGTTGAAAAGATTAACAAGCCCATAATGGTTAATTGATTAAGCAATCCAATTACTTCTATTCACATGATTCACTGCCCTTATAAAAAATGGATGACTATTTATCAGATAGAAATATGCCTATACCAAATTAGTAGTTCAAAACATCGAAGAAAAAACTTCCAATGTAAACATCTATTCATCCTACCAACTCTAAGAAGTCATTCAACATATATTCATTTTTTTATTTTAAAGTCCTTGACTGATTCATATTAATTAATATTGTTTTATTTTGATTGTTTGATTTAAAATATTATTATTTTATTAGATTAAGTTTTAAATTTTAAATGTCAATTGTGAATATATAGTGTACATACATTAATTATATTTCATAGTTTTAAATAAAAATATAATAATTTAAATGTTTATAATTTTTTACAATCCGCACATAGTACTAATTATAAGAGTAAAATGGTTGAAATAATTTTTAAAAATTATATAGTTAAATAATTTAAATATTTAAGAAATTAGTATAAAAATGCTTTATTACTCTTATGTAGAAGTGACCGTATTTCCCTATCCAATAAAATTAGTTAACAAACAAACCCAAAAAGTACACTTTAATTTTCTGTAGTAACGAACTAAGGGCGCTGATCATGAAGAATTGAATAGAGGAGTAGATAAATAATAAAACGAGAGCATCAGAAAAAGGCGGCGAATGAAAACCATGTCTTAAATTGAAGGATTAAAAGGTAGTTTATTAGGAATGGAAAAAGTGATACGATAAAACGATCTAGTTATTCCCTTTTATGCAAATAAATATTATTATTTATTTAAGTATTAAAATAAATTCATTATTATAAATAAATATCTAACTTTAATAATCACATAATATCCAAATCTTTGTGTCAATATCATTAATTAACAATTAATTAACCATAATAAATAACTAATTACATTAGATTTATATTATAAATAACTATTTAACTTTAATTAAAAACTAGAGTCATAATAACTATTCATATAAATTGTATTCACTTTAATTACTGAACACTAAGTATTATAATTAAAATAGTTCACTTTAATTATTTTCATTTTATTTATTATAATTAATAATATATTTAATAATTTTCGGATTAATTATTATTTAATTATTATAATAAATTATTAAAAATCAATTATTATTTAGTAATAAATAATAATATAGATAAATATATATATATTTTTTATAATTTCTATTAATCAAAAGATTTATATGATTAGTTTTTAAGGCCATTTTTAAATGTTAAATGTCAAAAATTTATTAGATCATTCTAAAAAGAAAGATAAAAGTTTTGGAAGATTTTATTGAATAATCAAAATTGCAAGGAATAGGATTGATACCATTTTCTTTCATCCAATAAATTTATATTTTGTTTTTCGGAAAACTTGAAAGTTAAAAACAAACACATCTTTGACTTCTTGCACATATACATATCAGCTTTTATTTTAGCGGAAAACAAAAGGTTGAGATTCCATTTATTTATATTTATATATAAAACACCATAATATCCAGCATTTAATAGTAAGTCCGTGTTTAAAATTATATATAATCAATTCCTCCTAGAAACTTTCCATCACTTATTTTTTATCCATTTCATTCTTTCTTTTTTCTCTCACCTCAGTGACTTGTCTTCTGTTGCTCACCACTCAATGTGCAGTGTATCTGACACTTCTAAAAATATTTTCCTAAAAAGCCTCAATTCTATGGAGGTTATTGAGAGGGTTCGGGCCATTAGTGTGTGTAAAACGCCGCATGGTGTAATCCTGAGATCGATTGAGGCCGTGATAGTTACCATTGTAACATGTATGCATCATATTTACAACTCAACAGTCATAATATAAATAAGCCTTTGTATATATATACAACATTAATGGTTACTAACACGTAGGTCATGTCATTCACAAGATGAAACAACGTAAAAATAAAATAGATCTTATCATTCACTGAATTGCAAGGACATGAACATGGAAATGAGATTTGCGGATGATATCTAAGGATAGCGAAGGATGAAAAAAAAAACAAAAATAAAAAAAAGTATTATTATAATATTATATGTATATATCAGTATTAACAATTTATTCCAATTCATCCAATTACATGCCTCATTATTTCCAAGTGTTGCATGTGGCAAAGGCTCAAAGCTAACGAAAATCACACCAAATTGGGTGCTATTATAATCTCTGCTCACATTTCTTTTGCATCAGTCACTTAGATGTACAATCATCAAAAGCAAACAACCAATGAAGTCGCAAAAAAACCACTAGTTGCACATATTACAGTGCGTGCAAGCAGCAAATCATTTTTAGAAACACACCAAGATACTAATGGTTAGTGCAACCTATGGCAACCAATGTTTGAAGTGGTATTAGCTTGGTTGTCAAAATCACTTTTTTATATGAAAGTCATACGATTGGATCCAAAAATCTCAACCACTAAACATTAGTATTAATATATATATATATATATATATATATATATATATATATATATATATATATATATATATATATATTTAATATTTTAAAATAGATTTTTAAAATTTAAATTATGAAATATGTTAATTTATATCATGATAAATTAAAGTATTTTATTTAGCAAATTATAATATATTTATCATATATCATATATCAAATTTTAAAATTAATAATAATAAATATCCTATTTTATCTGAATTCAAATATTAGAGATTTTTTATATATAGAGAGAGAGAGATTATGTTCAAGTTTAAGTTGTTAGACTTTGGAAGATTCCAAGCTTCCAAGATAAATCGAAAATTAATACCATTGAGATGGTCCCTTATGGATGAACAAGTTATTATTTTTTCTTGATATAAAACTATTATTTATAGATTCTACAGATGAAAATTTTTTAGGTTTTGATCGTTTACCGATATTTTGGTTTCGACAAAAAATAATTATTTGGTAAGTATTTAACTATTTATTATGCCTTTAAAACTGTTTCTTTATGATGCAACTTTGTTGGATGTAATAGGCGAAGTCGTTAGCAAAGATAATTCTAAAATTCAAGAATCTTGCGGAAAGACAAGCAAGCTCAGGGATGTTGTGCTTCAAGATCTAGAGTATACTTTACATATATAGTTTTGTTTAAAAAATATCTATATGCATCATTATAGTCCTCATAATCATATTTATTATGTCAAGAAGATGTATAGAGTATAGTTTTATTTGCTTATACTACTATATATGCAAGTTTTATGTGTATTTTTCTTTCTTTGTTTTTACAAGACAAGCTTTCATATACATTTGTGGGATGTCTTTTGTAGATACAGTTAATGTGGTTATCTAGAAGCTAAAAGAATTAGGACTTCTTATTTGAAAAATAAGGTGTAAAGCAAATTAGTTTTTGTTATTAAATAATAATATTTATCAGTATTAACAATTTATTCCAATTCATCCAATTACATGCCTCATTATTTCCAAGTGTTGCATGTGGCAAAAGGCTCAAAAGCTAACAGAAAATCACACCATTTGGGTGCTATTATAATCTCTGCTCACATTTCTTTTGCATCAGTCACTTAGATGTACAATCTGTCAAAAACAAACATATTGAAGTCGCTTAAAGACCACTAGTTGTACACTATTACGGTGAAGTGCAAAGAAGCGGCAAATCATTTTAGAAACACACCAAGATACTAATGGTTGGTGTGCAACTATATGGCAACTAAATGTTTGATGAGTGGTAGTAGCTTGGTTGTCAAAATCACTTTTTATATGAAAGTCATGCGATTGGATCCAAAGAAATCTCAACCACCAACATTAGTATTAATATATATATATATATATATATATATATACATATATATATATATATATATATATATATATATATACATAGATATATATATTAAAAGTAGAAGACAAAAAGTATGACGCGGCTGTCAAGGCATTTGCTCATAAATACCTCCAACAAATATTACAGTAATATTAAAACATTCAATAATTATAATTATCTTACTATGTAATTTTATACAAAATATAATACCTCATTATAATAGAGAGTTATCTATCTATATTACCTTTAATTATTATTTAAAATAGATTTTTAAATTTTGGAAATTATGAAATATAAGTTAATTTATATCATGATAACTAAAGTATTTATGTTAGCAAATTAATAATATATTTACATGCCATATCTAATATATCAGAATTTTTAAAATTAATAACATAACATCCTATCTATCAGAGATTCAAACACTAGAGATTTTATATATAGATAGAGAGATTATGTTCAAGTTTAAGTCATAGACTTTGGAAGGATTCCAAGCTTTCACATAGATCGAAAATTAATACGTGAGATGGTCCCATATGGATGAACAAGTTATTATCTCGATATAAAACTATTATTTATAGATTCTACTGATGAGAAATAGGTTTTGATCGCTTTACCGATATTTTCAGTTTTCGACAAAAATAATTATTACTCGCAGGCATTTAACTATTATTTGATTGTATGCCTTTAAAAGCTGTTTCTTTATGATGCAACTTTGTTGGATGTAATAGGCGAAGTCGTTAGCAAAGATAATTCTAAAATTCAAGAATCTTGCGGAAAGACAAGCAAGCTCAGGGATGTTGTGCTTCAAGATCTCAGGTATACTTTACATGTACATAGTTTTGTTTTAGATCTCATACTGCATCATAGTCTCATAATCATATTTATTATGTCAAGAGAGACTACTATGGGGAGTATAGTAGTTTATTTGCTTTATACTACCAGTATATAAGTTTTTATGTGTATTTTTCTCTGCTTTTGCCAAGACAAGCTTTCGCACATGTCACTTTGTGGGATGTCTTTGTAGATACGAGGATTAATGGTTATCTAGAAGCTCTGAGAATTAGGACTTCTTATTTGACAGGCAAGGTGTAAAAAGCAAATTAGTTTTTGTTATTAAATAATAGTAATATTTAATATTTAATATTTTTATAATAATTAATTTTATACCAACAAATAATATCTCTATGTTGATGTTGTTGAGCTAAAGATAAATATGATATCATCCTATGGTAATTTTTATTAAATTGATGACTGAAATCAAACTCTTTGATTGATGTCGAGAACTATATCCTGACACGAGGGCAAAATCGTATAGTAAAAGCGATCAACAGATGATTGAAGTTAGAGATGATTTATAATAATAAATGATGTTAGCAATGCGGACTATAGGATGACTTTCTCATTTGTGTTTTATGTCATTTTAAACCTGTTGACTATTATTATCATTTAACTAATGAAGGAAAACATAGTCATTTATATTATTTATTATGAATATTAATAATACCAGCACCATTTATATGCATATCAATTATTTCATTGTAAGCTATGATATAGGGAGTATATTATACTAATAATTTATTTCTATTTAATGATGGGAGTAATTAAAGTTTGTTTTATATTTAAGTTTTATTGGAAAACAAAAAGCAACTCCCAATAGTTCTATATTTTAATTATAAATAAAAAGTATATTTGGACTAGAATCTCTAGGAAATAAAACTAAGTTAATTTATTTTGAGGGAATCAAACACATATTACAATGCTGGAAGGATTACTTATTCATCTACAAATATATATATTTATATTTATTGATATATATGATTCACCGACTAATTACATGTAGTAATCAATGGCCGTACATGCAATTAATTATATACTATTAGAGGGGTTGTATTGGATATATATATATACATATATATCAAATATCATATATTTATCAATAGATATATATAGAGAGAGAGAGAGAGAGAGAGAGTTTGGGATTAGAAGGGTTCATTGTTCGACTATAATAAAAAAAATATTATCTTATCATTATTAAGTTAATTCATTTTGCCAGAATAAAAATAAAATATTAAATGTTTTGAACATATATATATATATATATATAATATAGAAAATATCGATCAAGCATATATGATAACCCGAGAAAACATATGTTTATTTTTCTTGAATATTCTATTACTATTTTAAAATTAATGTAATATTTATAAAGTAATAAATTAATTAGAACATGATTCAATTAATTATATACTACTAGAGGGTTGTACTATACATATATATATATACACTGCACACATGATGGGTTTAATATATGATATATATCAAATATCATATATTTATCTATGTGTTTAATATATATATATATATACATATATATCAAATATCATATATCATATATTTATCTATGTGTTTAATATATATATATATATATACATATATATCAAATATCATATATTTATCATAGATATATATTCATTTTTGGGATTAGAAGGGTTCATTGTTGGACTAAGAGCAAAAAAATCTTATCTTACCATTATCTATATATATATATATATTTTGGGATTAGAAAGTTAGTTTCATCGAGATCTTATCTTATCATTATGATATTAGTTAATTGGCTTTCAAAAGAACAATTTATGTTAAGAATTATCAATATATATCAATAAATATAAATATATAAATTTGTAGATGAATAAGTAATTTTTTTTTAAATATGAAAATTTCATATAACATTTTGAAAATCTCTAAAAGTAAATTATAATTGCAAAAATATTTATAATTCAAAAAAAATTATTATTAGTTTTAAACATTGACAAAACTTTAATTTACCTAATCCTAATCAAACACAAACTAAAATTTTTAATAATAAATAAAAACAAAGCAAGATGAGACATTGGGGCCTTTTGAAGTAAGTGGATGGATTATCATAATTGATTGTTAATAGCAATTGCATAAGCTATTTGTGAATATTCTCCAAAAATACTAGAAGGTAATATAATCTAATTTGGTGTCTTGTTTCATGTAGAGATCCTATAACAATATATTAGAATATATATACGCTCATATATATATATATATATATATATATATTTCTTGAATAAACCTAGCAAAGTATGTAATTTTATCTATTATATTATTTTAAAATTAATGTAATACTTACATGTAATGAATTAATTAAAATATGAATTCAATTAATTATATACTATTAGATGGTTGTAGTGCATATATATACACGTGGGGGTATATATCCCTTCTTTTTTTTAACCATCTAATGTCAAATATTATATATATATATATATATATATGTATGCATTTTGAGATTAGAGAAGTTCATAGGTCGACCAAGTGAAAAAAAAAATTATCATGCAGTTAATTGACTTTGAAAAACATTAGAAATAAAAAGAATAATTTATGGTAGAACTATATATTTGGAGAGATGGACAAAACTTTGATTAACATAATACTAATCAAACACAAACAGAAACTTAAATAATAAATAAAAACAAAGCAATGTAGAAATTGGGACTCGTGGAGTAGGTGATTGAATTATCATAATTGATTGCTAATAGCAATTACATCGACTATTTGTAGACATTCTCAAAAATACTAACAAGGTAATATAATCTAATTGTTTGTCTTATTTGATTTAGATATCTCTATAATAATATATTAGTATATATATACACTCACATATATATATAACATATTTATTATTCATTATTCACTCGCTATATAAACAACAATTTTAATTCATATGTAATTAATAGATTGGGGGTATTTTGTTTTAAACTCCTAATATGGTCTTTAAAATAGTTTTTAAAAGAAATGGAGAATTATTCAATGGGTCAATAATGGAAAAAACCAATAAACAAATTTTTAAAATTTAGATTAAGCTTGTTATTTTCCAAACTTGAATAAATTAAGTTTCAAGGATAATTATGTCTTTGGTGCAAACACTATTATTAACATCATCTATTGCATTCATTTCTCCTGTGCATAGCATGGGCATAACACTAGTATATATATACACAAGTATTTATAAATTATAATTACAAATTGTATTTACACCATTCACCAATTATAAGGGATTTGGTCTCCTTAATCCATTGCTTATTTGAATGGATTGCTTTTTCTTGTGTAACTTCAAATGCTTTTTCAGCATGTACTAATAAGCAGGGGCGGAAGAGGGAGTAACCAATGAAATATATATGCTTTCTTTACTTCCCTCCCTATATATATATATATATATATATTTTTCTAAAAATAAAATTTTACAAACTATTACCAATAGTTTTAAAAAAATAATGTTTGGAACAAAATCAAAAATTTATTATTTCGATATTTAGAAATCTATTTATATAGTATAAAAAAAGTTATTTTTTTCAAAAACTTATTGTTTGGGCCCTCCATTTATTAGAAATCAGTTTATATAAAATAAAAATTATATTTATAGAAAAATGGTAAAAAATTATTGTTTGACCTTGTGTTTTTATAAGTTAGGATATAACATATCAATAAAAAAAAATATATATATAATATTTATAAAATTTTATTGTTTGGCCCCTTAATTTTTTTACTTAGTCTTACATACAAAAATTAATTATTGCATCCCTATAACCTCTTTTGTTTTTGTTATTTAATTAGACCTGGCAAACAACAATGCCGTTCAACTAATTTGACTATATGTTAAAAAAAGTTTAATAAATCTCCAAAACTTATTTTAGTTATCAGTCAGCACCTTTTTTATTTTTCTTTTTGGTTCCGCCACGCCTCGACTTGCTCTCTTTCATTTGGGAATCCCTCACATGATTAGCACTCAAGTGATTCAAGACTGTAATGGATAATCTTATCCTTGAGCGCGCACATGCCTCATCCCTTTTATAGTAGAGATTGTTTTTATATATGATGAGTTTACAATTACAAAATTAATGGACAAGTAAAAGAATAGGATGCACAAAGACATGGTCGCTCCAAACAATCATTAGAATTTAAAATTAAATATGAGATGAAAAACTATAACTACATATATATATATATATATATACATATATGTTCACTTTTTGTGTTTGTTTGTCAACAAATTTCATTGGATACAAAATTAAGGTCACTTGTATACACACGCGAGTGATGAGCCTTTTTTTATACAAATGTCTTACGTGTATTAATTATTTAATTAAATAATATTTTCAATAATTTTTAACTATTTTACTCTAATAATTAGTAGGATCTGTGGATGGTATAAATTATAAACGTTTTAAGTTAATTTAATTTAAATTTGAAATTTATTTTCAAAAAGTAGGAAAAAAATATGATGATATATGTACACTATAAATTCACAGTTAATATTTCAAATTTAAAACGTAATCTAATAAAACCCTAATATTTTAAATAAATAAATAAAATGAAAATAAAACAACATTAATTAATATGAATCAATTATGGATCGTATGATAAAAGTGGTGAACATATGTTTGTATCTAAAGCATTTCACGGGTTGTTGCCCGCTTCTAATTTTTTACATGCATATCTCTATCAAATAAATAGCTGGCTACTTTAGGTAGGGGCAATGAATTATGTTAACTGAAGTAATTGACAGTTAACCGATTAGCCGAGATGTTAACTATTTCAATTGATTGAGTTATTGGGTTTAATTTTAATTATTTATTAAAAGTATTTTTAATTATATAAACTGAATATTGACCGTAACCAATAATTAGACATAGTAGTTAAAAGTTAATAATTAAAACATTTGGATAAAGTTTCAATCTAGCATTTGAATAAAAAGATTATAAAATAATCTTTCAAAAAGAATTAGGACCAAAAGAAATTATAGTTTTGTAAGATTTGTATATATATATAGATATATATCAAAAGTATTAGATGAATTTATTAAATTAAATAGCTTACTTAATGTTACGAGAATATTACACTTCTTTGTCATATAAAAGGCTAAATTTTGAGAAAATATCTCCGAATGAATAATTGATATTTTTAGTTTAAATAAATAATATTTATTTAATTAAAACTATGAATAATTTACTGGAATATATAATATATAGAAAATTATATTTATAAAATGATTATAACGAAAAAAAATACTATCGAAAGTATCTGGAAACAGAAATATAAAAATAGTTAGTATTTTGACACCGGTATGCGTTCACATATAAGGTCATATAAGGTAGTCAGAAAAGTAATTATAATTTTTTTTAAAAAAAATTAGATTAATTAAGACACAAATAAAATATTTTAACAATTAAAAAATTGTTAAAATGCACAAAAACCAATGATTTTGATTTTAAAAATACCTAGCAAGTAGTCCAATCATCACTTTAGTCAACATTCATGTGTTGATTGGGTGTTAGTTTGATATATTTATATTTATTTTAACGATTTAAATAACTCAAGATAGTGTTTAGATGAGCATATGTCATTTAAACAATATTAATTTTTCATAAAATTAATAGAAAAAAAGGACTTATATAACCTTTTGTATATATATAGGTATAATACCTGAATTGGTCCCTCTACTTTTCTCTATTCCTTTTTGGTCTCTCTACTCAGAAATGAGCCCTACTAGTCCCTCTACTCTTGAAAATGACCCAATTTAGTCCATCTACCCTTAATCTCTTCCCATTTAGTCCCTCTACTCTTGAAAAATACAACCAATAATTGACCAATTTTAGAGTAGAAGAGACTAAGTAGAATCATTTTCAAAAGTAGAGGGACTACTTGGGAGAATTTCTGAGTAGAGGGACCAAAAGGAAAGAGAGAGAAAAGTAGAGGGACCAATTCGGATATTATACCTATATATATATATATATATATATATATATTCAACATTAACGATTACCAACACAAAATTAAAGGTCATGTCATTCTTTACAAAAGGCATCAAAATAGAATAGGTCTTCTCATTCACCGAATTGCAAGGACATGAACATTGAGACCCATCACATCCGAGTATATATAGCAAAAGGTTAAAAAAATTAAAAAAAAAAGAGTTATTATAATATTATATGTTTATATTAGTACTATTTATTACAATTCATTGAATGACCCAGTTACATACCTCATTCTTTCATTCTTTGCATGTGGCAAAACACGAAAATCACACCAAATTAGTTGCCATTATAACATTTGCTCACATCTCTTTTCCATCAGTCGCATTGTTGTACAATCATCAAAAGCAAAAAACCATTCAAGTCACAAGTGATCACAATTGCATGCAGAGACAAAACCAGGAATTATTGATAGAGGGGTTGAAGGCAAAATGTAAAAAAAAAATTCATTCATAGTAACAATTGAACAGGTAAAGTTTAGTCAATTGATTAGATCAAGTTAGTAAAAAAATTTGTTTGATGGTATATATATATATATATATATACATAGAGAGATTATTGTGAACTGATATGTGTTTTCCATTATTTGTAGGTCACCAAGGTCAGCATGCTAACAAGATACAAAACAAAGAGGACCAGTGGTTTGGCGCATCCAAGGGCTGGGATCCCCTGATTCATGCCATTTTGCAAACATAGTTAGACATAACCTCTGTTAACTCACGAGAAACATTTGGTCTTTCTTTACTTTCCCTTTTCATAGTCACAAGCATGCTTGGTATGAAATTATAGTGTTTCCTCAATTCTAGCAAGTCATTAATATATTGACCATTGTGTATAACTTAAAACCCAAAATTTTTCATACGTGTGTATAATTCACATTGCATTCATTAAAGAATTTATTCTAATTCATTAACAAAATAACCATGGTAGCTATAGTATTTATCCTCATTTAAAAAAAATCAGATAAAGTATAATAAATTATTCTCTTATTAAAAAAATTAGAGTTAATTATTAAACTTTATCTCCAAGGTTATTAATAAATTTTTAAACTTTATCTCCAAGGTTATTAAACATCAGATAAAAATCAGATAAATTTTAATAAATTATTCTCTTATCCAAATAAAGCCTTCGTCTGAACAGCTTCGTCTCTCGATCCCATCGCGTGCAGGCGAAGCTCCGCCATGGATCTGAATCATCTGATCCTTCGTTGTCATCGCAGTTGCAACAATAGAAGCTTAGTGGCCATCCTTCTCCTCTTCTGCTTGGCTGTTGGAGGGGCTGGAGCCTAGAAGTGTTGGTGGTGGAAAGGATGAAGGGGCCGCTGGTTCCGTCGGGCGGATAAAGAGATCACCTGAGCTAGGGGGTTGAAGCCCCGCTAGTCCCCCTTGGTTCCATCTCTGAATGCATGTGATTTGTTCATGGTTGTACAATCATCAAATTCAAACAACCATTGAAGTCACAAATGATCACAATTACATGTAATTTGTTCATCGTTGTATAATCATCAAAAGCAAACAACCACAATTGCATGTGATTTGTTCCTGGTTGTACAATCATCAAAAGCAAACAATCATAGGGTTATTTAGATTATTTAGGGATTATATTTGATTCTTTGCTGAAAAATGTATAGGGTTCCTTAGATGATAATGTTTGTGAACTCCATCTATTCTTTTGATTCAGTGGATGTTTGATTTTATTTATTTTTTTGTGATTGTGAAAATAGAAATTTGGGGATTCTAGGGTTCTTTGATTCCTTGCTGAAAATGTATAGGGTTCCTTAGATGACAATGTTTGTGAACTCCATCTGTTCTTTTGATTCATTGGATGTTCAATTTTTTTTTCTTTTTTTTATTGTGAAAATAGAGCAAGAACTTCTTAAATACTTTTTTTAGCCATTCATTATATTTGTGGAGATTTTAATTTGATTTTTTTATTTTCTGAATTTTTTTTATTGTTAGAGATTTTTCCTTCTCTTTGTTGTTGAATTATTGGGTTGTTGGTGTCTAGTTTCGCAATACAATTTAATTTCTGATTTGTTGATTTCATTGTTATTTTTATTTCATCTCAACTGCACTATATAGCAGTCGAGGATCAATCACTGATCGACAACCACCTTTGCACATGCCTTGAACACAAGTTTTCTGATACACTCTCAATGATTATATTCATTGAGCTAGCAATCCTTTAAATTGGTCTATTTTAGACAATGGCCACCTTATCCCAGTTATAACTTACTCTATAAAAAAGAGCCAATTTTATAAGGATGCTAAGTTCTAGGTTGGTTATCCCTTGCCTTCTAATTGCAATCAAAATTTGGAATTAGCTAATTTGCTAATGTAGAAAGTTCTATTCACATTGGTGTTCTTTAACCTTTCAAACCTACTATTAGTGATTTCTCACATCTACAAATAGGAAAAGGTATTAAATGAGAAAGAAGTATTAGCCATTGATCTTTTTTAAAGCAACAGGGCATTGGCATGCAGACAAGGTTTGGCAAGTGCTGATTTCTAGGATATTTGAACTTAATGCTCAAGCATAATAGGATGGGAGCTTTCTTTTAATGGGGACCTATCTTTTGACCTGAATAATAAAATTAAATTTGCTTAAGAATCATGTTTTGTGATGCCTTTTTTCTCCCTTCTTATCCTTTTTATTTTTCTTTATTAGTTTTATTTTTTCTGTTGATGTTTTTTTTCTTATTTATCACTCTTCACCTTATTCTCTTGTTCATGTTGTTGCAACTTCTTTTATTTTTTCCTACTGCAAGAAATTTTCTATGGTATGTTATGATTCTTTTTTATCGGTGCAACCATCTAGAATATCAACTATGGTTAACTCAATGTTATAACTCTAGGTTGCTGGAAACTTTAATTAAATTTTGAAAGTCTGAATGCAACATTTCAGAGCTATTCTCCTTTGTTTTTTTGGCTCTTATCATCTAGAGTTACTTAACACACTTATGGAAGTTTTGCTAAATTATGGCCTAATTATTTTTAAGTTAACCATCTGAATAAATTTCACTGATTGCTGACGTTAAAATTTTTGGGGCATGAAAGATGTTGGCTGTAATATATCAGAATAGCTAAATTTTTACATCTTCAATTTTTTTTAGATTTTTCCATGGATGTCTTATGAAACTTGATGATACATAGTATTTTTTTGTATTTCTACTATCTACAAGGACTCCTATTTTTTTTATTTATGAAGATTTTTATCTTTGATTAAAAGTTTCTTCCATATCAGCGTTGATCTTGTACTTGAACCTCTTTGTTCCAAATGACAGTCTTATATGTGTAATAGAGAATGGTTATGAATGGATATCTTACTGATTTCCTAGGCTTTATTTTTGGTAATTTAGTGGAGTGCTATAACCTTGATGCCTATTATATAATAACAAACTAGGAATTGCAATGTTTCAGGCTTGAAACTATTATGAGTTCTTCTTGACTTGTTATTAGTAGCTCTGAAATAAAATGCCTATTTCTTGCTTTGACAAATCTAAGATCCTCTGTTCAGACATCAATGAGATGCTGAAGCATGATGAGTGTACTGATGAGATCCGTAAGTGCATGGGTAGTCAAGTAATACCTCTTGCACAAGCACGAGGGGGTCATATTCCCTGGGGTCCCAAGAACTGCTATTACTTCCCCCTAGACGGCACTATCTAGCCTAATAAAGGTAGGTTTAAAACAAAGTAAGAAAATAACAAATGAGAAAACTATGAACAAATGGACTAAGGCTCACCACATAAGCACATTAAGAAAGCGAGTAATAATGAAAGAGCGAGGTCCCCGGGAGAGGCTCCCCACAGGACTACTAAAGGTAGAAGGATGCTAGAAGTACATAGGAAATGGTGGTTTTGGGCCGAGAGATATCCTAAAGTAGGTCACCCCGATGGTCACGACGATAACCCCTAATCCTATACAAGCATTGGCTCGGAATCTTTTTCTACCAAATCCTCTTACAATCGCATTACAACCAAGAAAATCCATGAATCCCTTCCAAGCTAGGTAAGTCTAGCACAGGAGATAGTCATGCACCAAGTACAATTTAAATGTTGAATCACAAAGTTCTCATACAAAATAATACATCAAAGAACACCAAGCTTGAACCACAAAACAAACCAAAGGCACTAGAAGTAAATCACAACATCCTTACAAGCAAGTTCATCCCAAGGTTCACCGAATGCCCAGTAACCTTGGGAGTCTAGTTCAACATAAATAAAGAGAGATCTCAAGATACATATGCAATATGAAAAAAAGCAAAGAAACTCCCTTGAAATGTTGACAAGAAGGTGGTATGAGGGCTTATTGGATCCACGCAAGCAAAACTCCTTGATGTTCTCCATGATAGTACTCCTATTTTCCCCTTGGATTTGCCCCTCAAATTTGCCTTCTCCAGCCTCCTTAAAACCCTAGGTGATGATGGTAGAGAAAGGATGGCCAAAGACCCCTTTAATGATGCCCTAACCTTCTTTTTAAAATGTTCTTAGGTTAGCTTCACAGCCTTCTTCACCGGCGTGAAGGAGGCGTCCGAGTTTCGCGAATTCGCCAAAAATTCATGAAGTGCTACAGTAAAACTGTGCATTCTTCATCCAGTTCACAAGCGTCTTTACGGCTGTCAGTAAACCAATCAACGAAACCCGAGACTTTGCCGTTTCTCGAGTTCTTCATGCTATAGTACTTGGGCTCTAAAACGCCATTTTCAGTGTCATTTTCCTTCTCTTTTGCATTGTCGAGCTTACCTGGGCATCCTCATGACTTGTAACACAAATAAGACCAACTAAACCACACAAATGGCAAAAAATCATCGATCTATACATAAATAGTGCAACAAAAATATGTATAAAATACACACATATAGGGGTTTATCATGCACAATGTTCATGTATTTTATATCAATTTGAACACTCAATTGGCATGTATTAGAACCATATTGTGGAATTTGATTCTAATTATAGTGTGTTGTGCATTAACAGGCTCAGGGCAGTGCTTAATGAAGAGAGAGAGAGCCAAAGGAAGTATTTCAGACCTAAAATGATGTAGTTATAGCTATCTCGACATCATTAGAATAAGGACAAGACAAACTGGGTGGCTTATAGGCAGCTGACAGTAGTCCTTACGGCTATCAGTCAATTCTAAAAGACCTTGCGAGAATGCATATGCCCGTAGGGGGATTCAGAGCCAATTCAGAGGTTTTTATGGGTAAGGCTTACGCTCACACTACAACAAATTTGTCAATTAAGGACATTAATAATAATGTCACTAAATAAT
Source organism: Dioscorea cayenensis subsp. rotundata (assembly GCF_009730915.1). Classification (NCBI taxonomy): domain Eukaryota; kingdom Viridiplantae; phylum Streptophyta; class Magnoliopsida; order Dioscoreales; family Dioscoreaceae; genus Dioscorea; species Dioscorea cayenensis. The sequence goes on from NC_052473.1 coordinate 5,726,507, forward strand.
ATATTTTTGTCACTAAAAACATTTTGTGATGTTTTTTTGCCGTCACCACGTGTCGTCGCCTAATCTCCGTCGCTAAAGGGTTAATGTGACAATTTGCATGTTTGTCACGCAATCATAACTTTTATATGACAAAATTGTGACATATCACAAATTCGACAATTATCTGTGACATTTATTGTTGTTACAAAATATTATGATATTTTGTCATAAAATGTAATAAATTATCACTAAATATGAAGTAAAAATTTGGAATTTTGTGACATTCTTCTTATCATCATATGATACGTGACGAAAATTTTTGTCCTCTATTGTATTACAAAAGCGTCGTAAAATGCTATATATTGTCACTAAATATGAATTTATATTTTTAAATTTTGTGACGTTATTCCAATTTTCACATAATAAGTAACGAAAATGTTTGCCACGTATTATACAACAAAAGCGTCATAAAATGCTATAAATTGCCACTAAATATGAAGTTAAATTTTTAAATTTTGTGACATTATTCCATTGATCACATAATACGTGACGAAATTGTTTGTCGCATATTGTACTACAAAAGCGTCATAAAATGTTATACATTGTCACTAAATATGAAGTAAAATTTTGAAATTTTGTGACATTTTTCTAATGATCACATAATTAATGATACAAATGTTTGTCACATATTGTACAACAAAAGCGTCATAAAAAGTATGATACTTAGTAATTGGAGGTTATTTTAGTGATGCTTACAGTTTATCGCTAATAAAATATATTTTTGTCATTAAATACAATTTTTATTTGACCAAGCGTGACAAAAATATAAATGTCATAAGAAAATAAATATTTTATGACATGTATAGTTATTAAAAACTGTCACAAATTAATGTTATATAATGTCATAAAAAATTGACTATAATATCATTTATGATACTTTTATTATGTCACATATTAATTTTTTTGCGATGTCACAATTAATTTAATATCATCTTATTCTTGATAATTTTTTAATCTCACAAACTATTATGTTTTTTGTGGACACATGTAGTTTTGAAAATGTCACAAATTAATATTTTATAATGTCATTTATTAAAAATTATTTTTTATAAAAATGTCAATATTAAATAATACTATGATACAAATACATATTAGAGGCATTGTATTATTATGAAGTAATTTGTCAAATGTACAATAAGTAAATAAAATAAATATTTTTATTCAAAAATAATAAAAATCAATAAGTAACATAGACTAACAAACTAAAAATATCATCAAATGTCCTAATGGCATTAAAAACTTAGAGCTTTTAAGGTTGCAAATCAAACTAGATAATTTCTAGTAGCCTTCATTTGAAATCTTAATTTAAACCTCGTGTTGATGGTACTTTTGTCGAATCGTAGCTTGTCTTATTATGACATCAAAATCAATTATTTTTAACAAATGATAATACTAATTCATAACAAGGGTAAATTAAAAAGGTTGAACTTTAAAGTAGACAAGGAAGTTTAATTATGCATATACCTGAAAATTGAGGAATGGGCACTTGGATTACGCTAGCCTAATAAAGCTTGAGTCATAGTCGCATTTGATTTCGAATCACTTCATCAATTTGACTTATATTGTTGGAGTTCATTTTTGTGTCTTTTGTAAGAGTTTCTTTCAACTTAGCAAAGCTTACATTTGAAACCTTTTCAATAGGCTTAGGTCCATATCCAAGTCCTTTATTGTATCTTGAGGTAGTACCAAATACTTCATCAACTATTGCATTAATGTTTTCTGGTTGTGATCCTTCTTCACCAAGTATTGCTAATTTATTCTCCATCATTTACTAAAAATTAAAAAGAATATTAACTAGCAAGCAATCTTTTTTTTAAAAAAATAAATTCTTCTTGTGAAAGATCTTACATAAGTTATTTGAACCTCAGATGTTGACCATCCTTTCCTCTCTATTTGGTTCTTGATCATCCTTACGCTATATAGTTCCAAAATTAATAAACATTAATTATTACATAGAATTAATCATTCAAACAAAAACTAACAATTAAATAATGTACGTAAACAATAATAATTTACCAAAGCATAGCGGCTTGCAACAAATGCCCTTGATCCTTGATTATGAGTAAACTTTACTGCTTATCTAGCCCTTTGGTTGATTTCACACCTTCTTTTTATTTTTGAATGAATGAAAAAACAAATATAGTCATGATATACATTTGTACTTATTCTATCTAATTAAAAAAATAATCAATTGAAATCAATAATAACCTTAATAACCTGAATACAATACAAATCAACAAACTTACATGAGTATTAGAATAGTGATTATTTGTTTTCATTATAATTGTCAACAAAATGGTGCATATAATGAAAAGTGTACAGTATGTTTTTGCTTTGTCAAAACATGTTAGATGCCCAATAAAGCTAAAATGAATATAGTTGTTATTATAAAATTTCTTAAAAAGTAATCAAGTGTTTTTTGCTTTTGCGTAAAGGTATATAACCATATCAAAGAGGAAGGAAGAAAACAAAGTTTAAAGTTGTGGGATTGGCCATTCAGGAGCTGTAATATAGGTACATCAATGCAAAAATTTTAAGATCATTAATAAGGCTATAGAACAAAGTGCAAGCTAGAATTATTTTTAAGAGAAAAATAAAAACTAAAGAAAAATTTTACACATCGCTCATTATATAAGGCTATAGAACAGAGGCAAGCTAGAATTATTTTCTAAGAGAAAAATAAAAACTAAAGATTTACAAATATCTACCTAAAGAAACACCAAACTAAAAATTTTAATGCAAAAATCAAAAGAAAATGACAAATATTTCTGTAACAATTAACCTGACCGGGCACCCCATCTTCCCATCAACCTGACTAACGCTTTTACAGGGAAAGCCTACACTACTTGTGCCTGTGTCAATAAAATATATGAAATCTTTAGCGATTATTTGGACGTATGTCAAAAATAATTTTTGGTACATATTAAATCAACTATCTAAATAAATATACATGAATTACATGAATATATAAAATATATGCAATAAATTAAAAATTACCTTAGAAATTCAACAAGTGCAAAAATCTTCCGATCTGTATACACCCAATACTCTTAAATAACTAATATGAATAATAGAGTTTTTCTTCTAGATTTGTTTTTATAGAAATATTTGAGTAATATGATAGCCAAAAAGCAATTAGATAAATTAAAATTTAAAAATATATAATAATCTCTAAATCATTAGTAAATTTGAGCGTATTAATTTTTATAATTAAAATCATGTCTACCATAAATTATGGTTAAATAAAAGGATAGAATCGATTTATATAATATAATATAATATAATTATATGTAGTCATTATCTATAATTCAATTTAAACAAATTAAAGTTTTATTAAATTACCTAAAGTAAATGATTATCCCAATTTTGAAGCCGTTTATATTTAGGTATAGTCTAAGTAAACTTAAATTTATTTTAATTATTTATCAAATTATTGTAATAAATTTAACAATTTTTTAAAATAAAAAATAATGTTTATGATAACAAAAATATTGGTTTGGGTTTTATATTCATATAATTAATTAATTAATTTATTTAACTTAATGTTTATTTGAAATTATGAGATGATGTGTGAATATGGAATCAATAAGGTTTTTTAAATACATATATATCATTATCACTTCATTCTTATTATTTTTAATTTGAATAATTTTTTTCCCATTTCTTGAATATCCAGATTTATATCTATTATTTTATTATTTTATTATTTTATTTTTTGGGAATTCGAATTATTATCAGGATCATTATTATTATTATTTATTATATCCTCACTTTTTAGTATATATTTATTTATTTACTATTTTTATTATAATAAATCGAGTAAATCCGGGATTTATTTTAAAAATAAAAATTCGATCTTTTCTTTCTTTTTAATCCTAGCTATCTTTGCATACATATATATATTTTTTATTTATCCGAATTAAAAAAATATTTAGAGATTATATATTTTTCTTAGAATATATTTTTTAAATTATCCTTTTGTTTTCTTTTTCTTAAATTTTCAAATAAATTTTCAATATCCGAATATTATCACTTTTTTTAAAAAAATTTTTTACTCCATGATTTCATGGTTATGACTTATCCTTTCTTTTTCCTCTTTTACTCTTATGCGGAACAAAAATAAAAATAATAAAAATAAGTCTTTTTTTTTTGTGAGTATGAAAATCTCGCTCAAATTAATATATATACTACAGGTGATACACGTGGTAAAAATTTGAAACAATTTTGAGATTGAATTCTAGTGTACATAAGAAATATCTATTACAAAATCTTAAAAAACAATTGATTGGGATTAAATAGCATTTTATGTAGCCAAAAATACAATTTCTATGGAGAAAATTTTTCATGAAAAAATGTGACTTTTTCTAGGAAAATTGATGCAATCAAACTGCAAATGAGGTTTTTTCCATAGAAAATGTTACAATTTTCGTGAAAAATAAGAGTAATAGCTAGAAAATAATACCAATCAAATGACTATTTTTCATTTTCCACAAAAAAATTTTTCATGGAAAACAAAGCTATCAGCTCTCAAAGTGTTTGTACCATAGTGCCAAACATGTCAATCTACATCATTAGTGCCTTCATCCAAAATGAATGCTATCTTTTGATGATCTCATGTTTTGACATTATGTGTAGTTTTTTTAAATAATCTAGCAAATGAGTGAAATATCTGCTGCCTTTGGTGATTCTCATGACTCATGAGCTTTATGAAATGTTACAATAATATTTAATAATTTTTACTAAAAAAATTTATTAGTAACGTATGGTTAATGTCATTAAATTAATTAATAAATGGTGACATTTTCTAATATCATCCTTTAATGGCATATGTATCTGGGAAAATAATATAATGCCAATATTACTTACATTTAGGTGACGAATAATATAATGTCAATATTACTTATATTTAGGTGACGAATTTGTATGTCATAAAAAATAATTAAGATACATGACCAAATTTAAATTATCACCGATAGTAAATATTAATATTGGTGACATTATATTAATCTTTTTTACAAGCAAGACATTTTAGAATTCGTAATAAAAAAATATTGCATTAATGACTTAATATAATTGTCACCCAATGTTGAAGTCGTCACTAAAGAAAATTTCCTCCATCTCCATTTAGTCAGAAGATACAACATCAAATATTTGGTGACATCATATGACGATTTAAAATATTGTCACTCAAAATACTCGAACTAATGAAATGCTCTACAAAACCATATTTTTGTCACTTAATGTCATTTATTTGTGACAAAAAACTAATATGTCATAACCAAATTTGTCACTAATCATCAATTTTGTTGTAGTGTCATAAGGATGCGCACAAAGACCAATAAAAGGAGCTTACGATCACAACATACGCCCGTAAGGGCGGTTACAAGGTGGAGAATGTGAAGCTTATAGTTGCAACATAAATAGAAGACCTTCTGGACAAGGCTTACGGTCGTAAGTCATCCCGTAAAGATCGCGACCATCTTCTCCAGCTCCCATACGGCCTAGCCCTTATGCCCGTAAGTAGCCCATAAGCAGTTGGGTATAAATAGAACTTATGAGGATTTTTAGGAAAAATCTATATTCTATTCTTTTATTATTTGGAAGCAATTCTTGAAGGTGAGGTTGAGGAAGATAAAGGGAGAATCTCTAATACCTAGGAAGCAATTTCAAGTGGGATTCAGCTCTACATTTAAGGGGATTGAAGATCGTAGCCATCAAGTTCATCTTGGTAGTGTGCGTGGAAGCTACTTCGGTGATTCTCATCCTAGGTATTGAAAAGGGGGTTTTCATGGATCTCATATTTTCCTCTATTCTTTGTATCTTGAATGCTTGCTCTCCATTAATGGAGGGTTAATTTGTAGATGTTTGGGCATAGTTAAACTCTAGGTTTATAATTTTGACTTTGGTTATTGGATCTTTGATTCTTTAATTGATTTTTGTATTTGCAATCATATCTATTTGAGTCTAATTGTGTGATTGAATGCTTGATTGCTAACGAGGTGAAAGCCCTAGTTATCATACCTTATATTGTTACTTGACGAGAAGAAATTCCCACCTACCATAGACTTGGCACAATTCGAGAGGATATTGGGTACACCTCTGGTTAAAGTATCTAGCAGACTTTGTCTCCCATAATCCTTTCGAGTGGATTGATGATAAGTGCTTGTGTATAAGTAATACGAAGTATTCTTTTCTTACATTGAGCATTACTTTTCTCAGATTTTATCACTTGTGCATATGTATTTGTGTTCTTTTGTGCATTCAGGGTTGTGGAGACAAGTGTGGAAGAAAGGAACCAAAAGTAGATCGTGGATGTAATTTTTGATGAAGTCCTTGGATTAAACAAACGTGAAGACACAAGTTGTGCTTAAAGACATTTGGGTGTGTGCTAACCTCCATTATACTCAATAGAATACACAAATTGGAGGGGCACAAAGGCAGCCACACTCATGTGTTCCGACTTGTGCAATACTAACAAGATCTTCTTCAATGTGATTTAGTTGAAGACGCAACACGATCTACCGCATGGATGTGTGACCATTCATATGGCCTTGATGAGAAGTATGGATTCGGGAGTATTTTGGCAGAGTACTGTAGCAAATCAATGTAGTTGTTACTGTTCATAGATCACAGGAAATAGAATTATGCAAATTCACACGGGCGTGTGGAAATTTTAGCCCCTATAAATATTGTGATTTAAGATGTTTTGAAGAATCCTTTTCCCATCTTTTGCCTACCTTTGGATGCGCTCGCGGCTAGGGTTTGGAGAGGCTTTGGCTAGGTCTTTGGAGCGGTTCTACAGCCTTCAACGTCGTGTTCCTTTGGAAGAGAGTTATTAGGGGAGCTTTCGTCAGCATCGATTTGGTGAGGTGTGCCCTAGGCTTGACAAGGGAACCTTTGGAGAAGACAAGGCGACTCCGCAAGACCATCGATACGGACTACGAGGGGGTTTTATCTATGGGTAGCATGCTTTTACTTTCGATTTCATTATTGATTGCGTATTGCTCTATGGAGAGCTAAACCCCTAGTGAGTTCTTAGACTTGTAAACCCTAGGATGATTTTGTTTCATTGACTTTTTATTATGTGTCTTTAAATTGATGTATTAATTGAGTTCCAACCTTGAAAGCTTGTTGAATTGATTTTCCCTTAGAGTGACACTAGGGTTGGGAATCTATATTGGTAATCCTTGTGAATGAGTGACACTTCATTAGGATTAGAAAAAGATAGGTTGGAGAGGGTCGAGAGGTAGAGCAACGTCCTCTTTTTCTTCCGGTGTGATTCATCCTACCTCCACGCTCCAAGAGTTCTTTGCGGTCACAATAGAGCGAAGTGCTAAGAGACACACTCCATTGAGGCTCAGTTGCGTGAGTAATAGAGTGAAGTGTTGAAGTAATCCTTAGTGTTGGGGCTTAATTGTGACTAGAGGACTTTCGCCTGGACCAAAGAGTTAGATCTATATTAGGGAATAGTGTTTATCACTTGGAGTCCATAGAGCTTTAGGGCTTGCTTGTGATGGGGTAAATTAAGGTTTTGTAAGGGAAGGTTGTTGACCAACCCTTGCTTGGATCCAAGATTGTATGCAAGGTATTGTTTATATATAAAATAATATAACACATGTCCTAATGGAAATCAAATCCCAATTTAATTTAAATTCTAATATATCCTAATCATATATATATATATATATATATATATATAGAATTAAAATGTCATAATCTTAATCTTAATTGATTATTAGGTTATCTTGGACTAAAATGCAAATCCCAAGGCAAATTCAAAATGCAAATTACAAAATTGACCCTAAGATCATATCTCGAGGCAAAATCCAAATTACAAAATTACACTTCATAACACATATCTCGACGCAATCTCAAATCTTAGGATAGCCAAACACATCCCGATGCAATCCTAAATTTCATATAGCCTGAGAACAGATCTCGAGGCCACTTGAGGAATACAAATCCTGAGGCACCCCCCCAACACATATCTCGAGGCAAATTGGGTTAATTGATTTTTTTAATAAAAATAAAAAATATCAATAAAAATTTTAAATTAATTAAAAAAAATTTAAAATTTTGAAAATTTAAAAAAATTAATAAAATAATAATAATAAGAATAAATTTTAAATTTTAAAAAAAATTAATTAAATTAAAAAATAATAAAAAAATAAAAATAAAATTTTAAATTAAAAAAAAAATATTAAATTAAAAAAATTATAAAAAAAAATTCAAAATTTGAAATTAAAACAAAAAAATAGGATTGGGATGATAAAAAAATAGGATCAGGCTCAAATTTAAATTAAACCAAAATTTGAGCCTGATTAGAAATTAAACCAAAATCAGTTTTTGCTCCCTAATTATAAATTTAAATTAAGAAAATTAATTAAATAATAAAATTCAAAATTTGAAATTTAAAATAAAAAAATAGATTTGATTTGATTCGATCCGTATGATTCTACGGGGGATTCGATGTTGAAGATAAGAACGGCGGAGCTTTTAAAAAGAAGGAGATTTGAAGACAAAAAAAAAGGAGCCCCAAAAAAAATCTCTGAAAGGAAAAGCTATAAGGTTTTTATCTCTTCCCCTATGTTACCATATATATAAATATATATATAAAAATATACAAAAAGAGAAGAATTCAGTATTGATCTGCATGCACTGCTGCACTGTCAAGGAGGTCGAAGACATGGTTGAATGGCTGAAATAATGCTGGCAACCATGTTCAGTACTTGCTGCCTCTACTACCTGCCGTCTGATGCTCGCCGCCGCTTGACTGCGTTGCCACCGTAGTTACTTGCTCGCCGCTACTGCTTGTCAAGGAGGTCGCGGACATGGTTGAATGGCTGAAATAATACCGCCAACCATGTCTGGTACCCGCTGCTTCTACTGCTTGCCGTCTGATGCTCGCCTCGCCTTTAACATCAATGATTCTCATCATGGACTGCCTATGGATGCCTTGTTAGGCAGAACAAGTGTTTCTAATGACTTATCATCACCAGTCAATGACCATTAAGATGAGACAAACATGCACTTTCTTCTCAGAGTATCAACATTTATTTTGTTTGTTGTCTTCATGAACTATGAGAAAATCATTGCGCCATAGTTGATGGTGCAAGCAATTATTTCCGGGAGTAAGTAAAGACTTCTTCCTGGCCAGCAAAAAAGAACTTTCCCAAGAAATTAGAAATACATGAGCAAATATGGAAGGAGAGGTCCAAATTGACGCCAGCAACTGGTTACCACTTCTTCAAAGTACACAACAGCTGATCAATTCTGGGTGCATCAATCAAAGAAGCCTTTCTTTATGTCCACCATACAGAAGAACTCCATTTGCCTAGTCTTACATTCCTAGAATAAGATGATTTTAAATAATGTGCTACAGCTGGTTTTATAACAACCCCATTACTTCGTTGTACTGCTAATGTACAAGGGAAGTGAGTGATCATCTACTTGAGAAGAAGTGAATTTGCAAGTACATACTCCGGCAATACCAAGAAATAATAAAAAAAACAAACTCAATGTGAGCACCATGGTGGCCTCTAATGTCTCATAAAAATACGAACTTTTGTCACCATTTAGCATTGCTGAATTTTTTTTAGGTGCTACTTTACATATGAAAATTGTGAATGTTGAACGTTTGAATGAGAACCTGATGTGTTCTTATTTAAGTACCAATAAACAAATTCGAACTAAACAGAATGGAGGTCATTATATGCATGCACATATGCAAAATGCATAAAAAAAAAATTAAAAAAAGGGGGATTCATCACATGCATGAATACATGCATAATTTAAAGAAAACTCATGCATGAGATAAAAATTTAAGAAGCCTGCTATGGTGTCATGAAAGGGCCTGGGCCCACTAAAAAAATTTAATACGTGCATAATAAATAAATAAATAAATAAATATAAAAAATAAAAGGTAGAACATGGGCCCACCATAAAAAAAACCCACATGCGATTGAATGAGAAGCATGCATATTCACATGCGTGTTTAGAAACAAAAAAAAAAAAGTGCCCAGTGTGAGGAAATATGCATGGGAAGATATAAAAAAAAGATTATTATTATATGCATGCACATGTGTATGGCAATGTATATATATAACGAGGAAAAATGATGATGATGCTGATGATGATGATAAGTAATATGATTCACTTACTACTATACGAGCTTGGATAAAAAACTGTGGCGCCTAATCTCCTATAGGTGTGGATGAGAGGGAGCCAACAACCATATCGTTCGAGCTTAAGTCCCAGTCACACAAAAGATTAGCTCAGATCCATTTAAACCCAATAAATGGCGGTTAAGTTGAATGGTATTTTGCAAAAGGGACTGATAAATTCAAAAGCATGATGATAAAAGAATAAATAAATAAATAATAACAAAAAATTAAAATTAAAATTAAAATTAAAATAATAATAAATAAAAGGATGGAAAATGATACCGTGCATCTTATGGAATTGTTGAGAATAACATCCTGCCAACAAATAAAAATAATAATAAAATAAAATAAAATAAAATAAAAAATAAAGAATGAAATGTTGCATTACAGTGATTAAGTGTGATGGGATGAGATACCTTAAATGTGTCATACATGTATATGGGCATTCAAGCATGCAGATATGCATAATAAAATAATTTTTTTAAAAAAATCATGCATGTTCATGACTTAAAGAGGTGGGCCACCATTAAAAATAAATATTTATAAAAAGCATGCTTACGTGCAAAATAAATAAAATAAAATAAAATAATTAATTAATTTTAAAAAAAGGGGAGGGGGCATGCATAGTATATGTGTATGAAATTTAAAAAAATAAAATAAAAGAATGGGAAAGCATACCCACGTGCATGAGATAAAAATAAGAAATAAAAATATATATAATAGAAAAGAGTATACAATATATATATATATATATATATATATATATATATATATATATATATATATATATATATATGAGTTTCACCACGCAAGAGATACACTTAGAGCTCTCTTAAAAAATAATGAGATACATGCATTCAGAAAAATCCATAGCTCACCATAAAAGAGACAATATGAGTATGGATATATATCAAGTGTGGTATTTGAACAATATTTCTTTCGATCGAAAGCAACACCATGGGTTAGTCAACGATTAAAATTCATGTCCCAAAGACAATGACGAATTTCAAAGTGATAACAAGATATATATCGCATACAACAACTAGCTAAATATGCAACGCAGTAATAAGGAATAGGCAGCGATGATTTATTTATTTTAAAATGGCAGCAAAAATTTTGAAACGGCAATAAGGTATGCACCGCAGTGGCAAGGCATAGGCAGCAGCAATGATACTTGTACTTTTGCCCTTAATCGGAGGTTCCTACGATTCTAATCTGGGGTAATTAATAGTAGAAGTTTGCCTCTATTAGAAATGAAAAAACCCACACGATAACATATGATATTTGTGCTTCGATATATCATCTGGTGTTTTCTTCATGATGCCAGATGCGCATTTTGGATCCCACAAATTCTGGCATGCAAGGTGGGGACCCATTTCTCCTCCCATCTTTGAGGCAAAAGTACAAGTAAAAGGTGTTGTCCTACATTGAGTGAAAGAAATCTAATAACATTTCTTTTTTATTTTTGGAGGAAATGGCACTCAAGAACTCAACCATCTCTGGAAGCCCGAAACTCACGATTTTCCTTGGCAAAGGAATTGAGGTTCAATTGCCCAACTGCACCTTCAACACTGGAGCTACAGGAGCCGAGCTGACTTTTAGCACGATATCTGAGTCGATGTAATTCATAAGGAGACCTGCACCTTCTGAGGAGAACTTGACAGTCCTGCGGCTTCCATCCAAAGGTCGTCGCTCTAATGTGATTGTTCCTGCGACTAGCGAGGATGTCGCTGTTAAGGAGTCACCAAGAGTATCTGCATTCAAAAGGCTATCTCACCCCAAAAGGGTAATGAATGATGATGATGATGATGAACCCGCCTTTACCATCACAGCAAAAGGACGGGAAAGCAAAATTTTCCAGTCATCTGATGAAGACACTCCAAAGAACAAAAGTGTGTTTTCAAGGCTCACACAAAGGAAAGTCAAAATTTCAAAACAAAGGATGGATTTTGTGTTGTTCCAAGGACACAAGAATGATTAAATGAGTACCTTTAACAACTCATTTGAACCTCTTAACCTAGTGAAGAAGAATGCAACCACTACAGACCTACGTCCCCAACTGAGTGAAAATAAGCGATTGATTTCAACAGCGCAGAAGATGGTGTTTGACCGTTTAACCCCTGCAAGAAGTCAACCCAAGGTTTCCCGCTCTAAATTTCAATGGAGAAAGGAAATGAAAGATTAAGAAATGTCTGATTCAGATGTGGAAATACACACTTGCCGGATGGTTACTGAAGCAAGAGGAGATCCTGCAGCCGAACAAGAACAATCAAAACCTGTTACGAGATCCCGTAGAAGAGCAGCAGATTCCCTGAATGGAGAAGAAGGTTCAAGCCATGTGCCACCATAGGAGGAGCAAGGGATAGGGACTAGCGTTCCACTAGTCTATATGCCAAGGAAACATAAAGAAGTACATCCGCTAAATGAAGATAAAGAAGATGAACCTGTCTTTGTTCCTCAAAAGGGACACCATGAGACTGAATATCAAAGACTCAATAACAACATGGCGATGTTGATGGGGTCAATATTACAAATGCAGAAATAAATTAAAATGTTAATGGAAAATTGTCCTGAAAAAGTAGGGAGATCGAGGAGTCCAACCCGACGGCCGCCCTTAGGCCAGTTGAACAAGGGGTAATCCCACGGTTTCCTACGGAGAATGTTCAGAGGTCGAGAAGTCCAACACCTCACCCAAAGGAAACCTTCAAGCTGGTAGAATATGGGGGAACCTCCTACCTTCCCATTCAAGAACAATCAGCTGTAATGACCCGAGAAGAGATACAGCGAATGGTAGTTGCTGAATTAAATCAAGCCAAAGGAATTGAAAAAGGGCAGATGGAGACAAGCCCTATCCCAGCTACCATGACTTGGTGCCTTACCCCAAGGGATATAATGTTCCTAAATTCAAGCAATTTACTGGGATTGGCAATCCTGACCAACATTTGGCTCATTTTGTGACAGCCTGTGGAGATACAAGTGTGAAACCGTCACTCTTCCTCAGACAGTTCTTTAATCCTGACCAATATTTAGCTCATTTTGTGATAGCCTGTGGAGATACAAGTGCGAAACCGTCACTCCTCCTCAGACAGTTCTCTGCAAGTCTCGCAGGAGTAGCATTTGAATGGTATGCAAATCTACAACCTGAGACGATTCAAATGGCAGCAGCTAAAAGATGCATTTCGAGTACGGTTTGGGGGCATAAGTGACAAAATTACAATTACTGACCTCGCAACCACTCGTCAAAATGAAGATGAAAAAGTGTTCGATTACATTATGAGATGGAGGAACTTGAACATTAAATGTGAACAACCATTTGACCAGCAGCAGGCAGTGGGTTTACTGCTCGGAAACATTGATAGTTGGATGTCACCTTTCCTAAGTACATCTGGCATCACTACATTCCAAGGCTTAATCTCACACGCTAAGAAATTGGAAAAGACCAACCCGAAGGTGTTGTCCAATTTCCAGACCCTCTCAAGGAATGATAGAGACAAATCCAAGAAGATAGAAGGCGTTAAGTATACTGCTACAACCTTCAATATTGAGAAAGGGAAAAGCATGGCGGAGCCCCATAAGCCAGAACAAGCTAAGGCACCTAACTTAGGTAGCACTGAAAATGAGTCAAGACCTCTTCCTTCCTTGAAGGATAGGATGAATAAGAAGTATTCCTTCAGAAGAGATAAAGTACATAAAATCTTTAAAGATGCTGTAAGAGAAGGTCTGCAGCTCTCTGAATACAAAAGACCTGAAGAGCAAAGCAAGACAGATCATCTCAATTACTGTCCATATCATAGAGTGTTGGGACATACAATAGAAGATTGTTATGTTTTCAAGGACTGGGTTGAGCGACAATACCAAGAGGGCAAAATCACACTCTTAAAGAATGTTTTGTCTGAGCAACCAGCTGAACATATACGATATGTGACTGCCCTAAACCCAGAAGGGTCATCCTAAGGGAAAGTCACAGTAGTTGGAAATAAAGTGATACTTACATCTACAGAAGATGATAAACCTTTTTCCGTTCTAGAAGAGCTACGGGAGGTATTTATATCCAAAAGATCAATAAAGATATTGAAGAAGTTGGTTGAACTGCCAGGGATAGTTTGGAAACGCTCTCAACAACCTCCTAATTAAAGGTCAGTCGACAAAATAGTCAAAGAAGAAGAACATGAAGAGAAACCAAAAGCGCGAACAATCAAAGAACCATATTATACCCCGAAGACCCCAAAATATAAGGTCTTAGGGAAAGTTATGCCAACTGAATATATCCCTACTTTCATTCAATGGGTGACAGATGAGTCAGCTAATAGGATGCGACAGTTATGTATCGAAGATGCTGAGTGGGACGAATCTAGGATGTACCCTCAAGAATCATCAGGACAGGACAAAATTTTATTTCAGAGGTTGTGGATTCTCCAGCCCCTGCCAAAGCAACAAATGCTAAAGAAAGATTTATCAAAAGGTATAAAAGGAAAGAGTTCTTTGATTAGGCCATAGAAAATGGATTGGATTTGCCTAAACCTAAAAGGCGGCACCTGATGCATCTTGATAGTCATCCAAACTACTGCCAATATCACCGGCTTGTAGGACACACCATAGAAGAATGTCAAGCTTTCCAAAAATTGTTGCAAGGACAGGTTTCCCTGAGAAATTTGATACTCACAGAGCATTACTTTGAAGAAAAAGGTGAATGTTATGCCATAGTCGCTCATGATGATTCAGAAGATGAGCTGAACTTCCCTGATGAAGAAGATGATGTACCACAACATGTACATCAGATGCAGCTCAGAACTGGGAAGACACTCTAACCAAGACAGGCTCCCAATTCAAATAACCGAGATAAAGGGAAGATAATTGAAGAAGATAATGTTTCCCCTAAAAACCCCTCGAAAAAGCCAAATTATAACATTTTTGGCACATTTGAAGAAGGTCCCAGCACTCCTCAGTATGTACGATGCATTGATGATGTTAGCTGAATTCAGAGAGTCTTTAATACATGCCCTACAAAATCCTGAGGAGTATCAAGCATACTTTGCTGAGGTTAACATGAAAGAAGCCCTACATGCATCCCATGCACCTTCAGTGTCCTTCACAGATGAAGATTTATTGCTTGGGACTACTGCACACAATAGACAGCTATATATGACAGGATTTTGTGATGGTGTAAAGATCAACCTGGTTATGATTGATCCAGGGTCTTCTTTGAATTTAATGATCCTCAACACTCTTCGAGCATTGGCTCTTGAAATATGCCACTTATCTCCGGAGAAGATCATCATCCAAGGTTTTAATCAGTATAGCCAAAAGGCATTGGGGTCCATCACTCTCCCCCTTAAATTTGGAAAAATATCATCTAACGTGAAATTCCATGTTATTGATGCTGATTCTTCCTACAGAGCCCTCTTGGGAAGGCCATAGATCCATGAGAACCAGCTGGTCCCTTCAACACTTCATCAGTGCGTAAAGTACCTCGTAGATGGGGAAGAATTCAGAATTGATGGAGAGATCCAACTCTTTGGCATCCATGAAATACACTATGAGGATGCGAGGTATTACCTTAGCACACCCAAAAGGGACAAATCAACCAAAGGGGGCAAGTTACCATTCCCAAGAGAAGAGTCTTTGATTAAGCATGTGCAAAACTACTCCTATACTCTAAAAAGAACCAAGCACCACCTCACTGATAGTGATACTCGAGTCTTCAGAGGATGAAAGTGATGCGGATGTACACCAAAGTAAGGGTTAAATTGAAAGATCTGCTCAAGAAAATGCGTTGAACATTACGAGGATTCCCGATGGACTACACAAAACCTTGGATGATCTGAATATAAATATAGTTGAGCATCTAAAGACATTTTATGTGCAAGCTCGTCATGAAAAGGAGAGAGTTATTCTCTTTTAAAAGGACAAAAACAAAAAGATCTTAAATGATGATATCATAAATATTGAAGAAATAGAAAATGATGAAGCTCAACCCATAAACTTCCCAAGTCATTACCCCAACAAGCTCAGGACAATAGTTGAGAGATTTGGGAGCAAAATCAAGTGGTCAAGGAGGTCACATCAGGGCTTTCATAGATTGTGGCATCCTGCACAGATAGACAAGAAAGGAATAGGCTATTATGAGTTTTGCAGGCACTCATGATACATGGTAACATTGCACGAGGAGGAGGAGGAAATAAAGATGAAGAATGCACCACTCGAACTAGAAGACGGGGAGGGGGCACGCAACAATTGATGAGTTGGTTGAAATTGACTTGGGAAGCGATGATGACCCAAGGCCGACTTTCCTAAGTGCACAATTATCAGAAGAAGAAAAAACATCATTTAAGGCTCTCCCTCGAAGGAGCATATTGATCGCTATGCGTGGAACTATAATGAAATGCCAAGGTTAGATGATGAGGTAGTTGTTCATAGACTGGCTATTGATCCTAATGCTACTCCAATTAAACAGTAATCGAGGAAGATGAAGTTTGACCGCGAAGAAAAAGGTGGATAGACGAGATAAAGAAGT
>NC_052473.1:5743322-5777297 GCF_009730915.1 Dioscorea cayenensis subsp. rotundata
TCATGATCGACAACACCTCGAGGTTCGAGACAAGTTTCTCCTTTATGGATGTGGATAATTTTGATACAATCAAATTAAAATGCATCCGGAGGATCGAAAAGAATCGCTCCAACACATGGGCGTCTATTGCTGGCAGGGTAAAAGCGCGATCGAGACTTAAGAATGCAGCCGACATATCAAAGAGCTATGACCAAA
Organism: Dioscorea cayenensis subsp. rotundata; assembly: GCF_009730915.1. Lineage (NCBI taxonomy): Eukaryota > Viridiplantae > Streptophyta > Magnoliopsida > Dioscoreales > Dioscoreaceae > Dioscorea > Dioscorea cayenensis. Next base: position 5,743,518 of record NC_052473.1, read on the forward strand.
ATGTTTGATGATTTAATTCACAGGCATGATGAATGCTATATAGATGATCTTCAGAAGTTAAAGAAGCAAATTCCAAAGACAAGCATCTTGATGATCCGAGCATGCGTTTTCACGTGCTTCAAAAGGCTAAGTTGAAATGAATCCCATGAAGTGTGCTTTTGGAGATCCTTTTGCTCGGGAGATCTCTGTGGCTTCATCGTGAGCGCAGAGGGAATAGAGACAGATCCACTCTCCAAGAAAAAGGCAATCCTAAGAAATGCCGCCCTCCTGATACTGCAGCTCACGCTCGATTCCAAGGGAGTTTAGCATATCGGGAAGTTTATCTCCAACCTCTTGGAGGATGCAGGCCTTTGATCTAAACCTGGTTGAGAAAAGTTTCTCCTTTCAAATGGGATGATGTAATCAGAGAGCACTCAGAGATATTAAATGGTACTTGTTAAATCCACCGAAAGCCTCGGCAGCGATTTGTGGAAGCCTACGATCTACATATACCACCCATAGCATTAGAAGGAGGTCTTTGGGAGCTATGTTGGCTCGGTCAATTATGAAGGCAAAGAAAGTCACGTCATATGTATGGCAGGGATACCTGGTAGCAGAGCTGAGGTACAGACACACGCCAATTCAAAAAGCATTGCCACTAGCTGGTGTACATAAGCTTGCAGTCAAGAAGTTTTGAGACACTACTAGCACATAAAAGTGATACTCACATAAAAATAGACCCACTCGAATACCTTATGATGTAGGCAGATTGCTTACGGGAAGCACTAGCAGCCCCATGGGCATTGATTACGATGGACTTTGACATAACATATACTCCACAGAAGGCTATTAAAGCAAGGTGCTGGCAAGGCACTTTTCTAGGCGACACATCCCTCTCCCCAATGATCCACCACTTAATCTTGTGATCTTCCGACGAAGAGACATTAATAGTGGGAAGAAAGCAAGGTGCGAATATACTTTGATGGAGCGTCAGCTATAAAACTAGCACTTATGTCCCAAACGCCACTAAATCAAAACTAGGATGGGACTGCGTGTTTGTCACACCGAAAGAGTGGAATCCTCAGATATGCTCTCTCCCTCACTGGAGCCTTGTACAAACAATGAAGTACTGGACATAGAGGCTCTCGCCATCGGGTTTAGAAAGTGAGTAATCAAAATGGGATCTAAGACATACACATGTTTTGGAGACTCACAACACATTATCAAGCAAAGTCGAGAGGAGAGTTACAAGATGTACGAGCTCGACTTCTCAAATATTATAAGAAGGTCAAAAATCTGATGAAGAAAACTCCCAAGCGCAATTGAGGAAAGGTTTCAAGATCGAGAAATGGAGAAAGCCGAGTTCTCATGGCGAAAGTAGCAAAGAAAGGAGCTGGCAAATTCAAATTACGGAAGAAATCCATAGAACCATAAGAAATAGAAAGCGAGGCACCGAGGAGAGCATGGTGGTTTGACCCGGAGAAAGAGATAGGGAGACACAAGAAGCCGTGACAAGTTTATTAGATAAGAGAACATACTTTCTGATTAGATAGCTAGCATAGTCCCCTGCAAAAAGAAGAATGGGTAAATACGGATATGTGTAACTTGAGGACCCGAATAAGGCGTGTCCCAAGGGTGATTTTCCCATCCCAATTATGGAGCTCATGATCGACAACACCTCAGGATACGAGATGTTCTCCTTTACGGATGGATATTTTGGATACAATCAAATTAAAATGCATCCGGAGGATCAAAAGAATACTTCTTTCCAAACACCCATGGGCATCTATTGCAATAGGGTAATGCCGTTCAGACTTAAGAATGCAGGAGCGACATATCAAAGAGCTATGACCAAAATATTTGATGATTTAATTCACAAGGTTGTTGAATGCTATATGGATGATCTTGTGGTTGAAACAAATTCCAAAGACAAGTATCTTGATGATCTGAGAACAGTTTTCACATGCTTCAAAAAATACAAGTTGAAATGAATCCCATGAAGTGTGCTTTTGGAATCCTTTCTGGGAAATTCCTAGGCTTCATCGTAAGGCATAGGGTAATAGAGATAGATCCCTCCAAGATAAAGGCAATCCTAGAAATGCCGCCTCCTAAGATACTGAGGCAGCTACGCTCATTCCAGAGGCGTTTAGCATATATCGGAGATTTATCTCCAACCTCTATGGAAGATGCAAGCCTTTATCTAAACTGGTTAGAAAAATTCTCCTTTCAAATGGGATGATGAATGTGCGAGAGCATTTAAAAGATATTAAATGGTACTTGCTAAATCCACCAGTCTTTGGCAGCCCGATTCATGGAAAAGCCTCTGATCTTATATCGACCACGCATTGGAAGGGTCTTTGGGAGACTATGTTGGCTCAGAATAATGAAAAAGGCAAAGAAAGTGCGTTATATTACCTTAGCAGGATGTTGGTAGGGGCTGAGAGTAAGTACACGCCAATTAAAAAGCATTGACTAGCTTTGGTGTTTGCAGTCAAGAAGTTGAGACACTACTTGCTATCGCATAAAGTAATACTCATATAAAAAATAGACCCACTCAAATACCTTATGACGCAGGCCGTTGCTTACAGGAAGACTAGCAATATGGGCATTGATTCTGATGGACTTTGACATAACATATACTCCACGTATACTATTAAAGGCGAGTCTTGGCGGACTTTCTAGCGAAAGACATCCTCTCCCCAATGATTCACCACTTAATCTTGATCTTCCCGAGCGAAGAGACATTAATAGTGAAGAAAGCAAGGTGCTGAATATACTTTGATGGAGCGTCATCTATAAAATCTAGCACTTATGTCCCAAATGCCACAAATCAAAAGCTGGATAGGGACTCGTGTTTGTCACACCGGAAGAGGGAATCCTCGGATATGCTCTCTCCCTCACGGAGACCCCTGCACAAACAATGAAGTAGAATATGAAGCTCTCTATAGTCAGGTTTAGAAGTGGTATTCAAAATGGGAATCTAAGACATACACATATTTGGAGACTCACAACTCATTATCAAGCAAGTCGAAGGAGATTACAAGATATACAAGCCTGAACTTCTTAAATATTATAAGAAGGTAAAAAATCTGATGAAGAAAATCCCCCAAGTGCAATTGAGGAGGGTTTCAAGATCAGAAAATGGAGAAGCTGATTCTTCGGCGAAAGTAGCAAAGGAGCTGGCAAATTAAAATTATGAAGAAATCCATATAACCATAAGAAATAGAAGAGGCACCGAGGAAGATGAAGTTTGACCTGGAAGAAAAGGTGATAGAAGAGATAAAGAAGCTGATTGAAGCAAATTTATTAGATAAGAGAAATACCCTGATTAGATAGCTAGCATAGTCCCTGTGAAAAAGAAGAATGGGTAAATACGGATATGTGTAACTTCAGGGACCTGAATAAGGCGTGTCCCAAGGGTGATTTTCCCATCCCAATTATGGAGCTCATGATCGACAACACCTCGAGGTACGAGATTTTCTCCTTTATGGATGGATATTTTGGATACAATCAAATTAAAATGCATCCGGAGGATCAAAAGAATACTGCTTTCCAAACACCCATGGGCATCTATTGCTATAGGGTAATGCCGTTCAGACTTAAGAATGCAGGAGCGACATATCAAAGAGCTATGACCAAAATATTTGATGATTTAATTCACAAGGTTGTTGAATGCTATATGGATGATCTTGTGGTTGAAAACAAATTCAAAGACAAGCATCTTGATGATCCGAGAACAGCTTTTTCACATGCTTCAAAAAATACAAGTTGAAAATGAATCCCATGAAGTGTGCTTTTGGAATCCTTTCTGGGAAATTCCTAGGCTTCATCGTAAGGCATAGGGGAATAGAGATAGATCCCTCCAAGATAAAGGCAATCCTAGAAATGCCGCCTCCTAAGATACTGAGGCAGCTACGCTCATTCCAAGGGCGTTTAGCATATATCAGGAGATTTATCTCCAACCTCTTTGGAAGATGCAAGCCTTTATCTAAACTGGTTAAGAAAAATTCTCCTATCAAATGGGATGATGAATGTCAGAGAGCATTTAAAGATATTAAATGGTACTTGCTAAATCCACCAGTGCTGGCAGCCCTGATTCATGGAAAGCCTCTGATCTTATATACGGCCGCATTGGAAGGGTCTTTGGGAGCTATGTTGGCTAAGAATAATGAAAAGGCAAAGAAAGTTCGTTATATTACCTTAGCAGGATGTTGGTAGGGGCTGAGAGTAAGTACACGCCAATTAAAAAGCATTGCCTAGCTTTGGTGTTTGCAGTCAAGAAGTTGAGACACTACTTGCTAGCGCATAAAGTAATACTCATATAAAAAATAGACCCACTCAAATACCTTATGACGAGGCCGTTGCTTACAGGAAGACTAGCAATATGGGCATTGATTCTGATGGACTTTGACATAACATATACTCCACAGAAGGCTATTAAAGGGCAGGTGCTGGCAGACTTTCTAGCAGCACATCCTCTCCCCAATGATTCACCACTTAATCTTGATCTTCCTGACGAAGAGACATTAATAGTGGAAGAAGCAAGGTGCCGAATATACTTTGATGGAGCGTCATCTATAAAACTAGCACTTATGTCCCAAATGCCACAAATCAAAACTGGGATAGGACTCGTGTTTGTCACACCAGAAGAGGGAATCCTCAGATATGCTCTCTCCCTCACGGAGCCCTGTACAAACAATGAAGTAGAATATGAAGCTCTCATAGCTGGTTTAGAACTGGTAATCAAAATGGGAATCTAAGACATACACATATTTGGAGACTCACAACTCATTATCAAGCAAGTCGAAGGAGATTACAAGATATACAAGCCTGGATTTCTTAAATATTATAAGAAGGTCAAAAATCTGATGAAGAAAATCCCCCAAGTGCAATTGAGGAGGGTTTCAAGATCAGAAAATGGAGAAGCTGATTCTTTGGCGAAAGTAGCAAAGGAGCTGGCAAATTCAAATTATGAAGAAATCCATATAACCATAAGAAATAGAAGAGGCACCGAGGAAGATGAAGTTTGACCTGGAAGAAAAGGTGATAGAAGAGACAAAGAAGCTGATTGAAGCAAATTTATTAGATAAGAGAAATACCCTGATTAGATAGCTAGCATAGTCCCTGTGAAAAAGAAGAATGGGTAAATACGGATATGTGTAACTTCAGGGACCTGAATAAGGCGTGTCCCAAGGGTGATTTTCCCATCCCAATTATGGAGCTCATGATCGACAACACCTCAGGGTTCGAGATGTTCTCCTTTATGGATGGATATTTTGGATACAATCAAATTAAAATGCATCCGGAGGATCAAAAGAATACTGCTTTCCAAACACCCATGGGCATCTATTGCTATAGGGTAATGCCGTTCAGACTTAAGAATGCAGGAGCGACATATCAAAGAGCTATGACCAAAATATTTGATGATTTAATTCACAAGGTTGTTGAATGCTATATGGATGATCTTGTGGTTAAAACAAATTCCAAAGACAAGCATCTTGATGATCTGAGAACAGTTTTCACATGCTTCAAAAAATACAAGTTGAAAATGAATCCCATGAAGTGTGCTTTTGGAATCCTTTCTGGGAAATTCCTAGGCTTCATCGTAAGGCATAGGGGAATAGAGATAGATCCCTCCAAGAAAAAGGCAATCCTAGAAATGCCGCCTCCTAAGATACTGAGGCAGCTACGCTCATTCCAAGGGCGTTTAGCATATATCAGGAGATTTATCTCCAACCTCTTTGGAAGATGCAAGCCTTTATCTAAACTGGTTAAGAAAAATTCTCCTTTCAAATGGGATGATGAATTTCAGAGAGCATTTAAAGATATTAAATGGTACTTGCTAAATCCACCAGTGCTGGCAGCCCTGATTCATGGAAAGCCTCTGATCTTATATACGGCCGCATTGGAAGGGTCTTTGGGAGCTATGTTGGCTCAGAATAATGAAAAGGCAAAGAAAGTGCGTTATAGTACCTTAGCAGGATGTTGGTAGGGGCTGAGAGTAAGTACACGCCAATTAAAAAGCATTGCCTAGCTTTGGTGTTTGCAGTCAAGAAGTTGAGACACTACTTGCTAGCGCATAAAGTAATACTCATATAAAAAATAGACCCACTCAAATACCTTATGACGAGGCCGTTGCTTACAGGAAGACTAGCAATATGGGCATTGATTCTGATGGACTTTGACATAACATATACTCCACAGAAGGCTATTAAAGGGCAGGTGCTGGCAGACTTTCTAGCAGCACATCCTCTCCCCAATGATTCACCACTTAATCTTGATCTTCCTGACGAAGAGACATTAATAGTGGAAGAAGCAAGGTGCCGAATATACTTTGATGGAGCGTCATCTATAAAACTAGCACTTATGTCCCAAATGCCACAAATCAAAACTGGGATATGACTCGTGTTTGTCACACCAGAAGAGGGAATCCTCAGATATGCTCTCTCCCTCACGGAGCCCTGTACAAACAATGAAGTAGAATATGAAGCTCTCATAGCTGGTTTAGAAGTGGTAATCAAAATGGGAATCTAAGACATACACATATTTGGAGACTCACAACTCATTATCAAGCAAGTCGAAGGAGATTACAAGATATACAAGCCTGGATTTCTTAAATATTATAAGAAGGTCAAAAATCTGATGAAGAAAATCCCCCAAGTGCAATTGAGGAGGGTTTCAAGATCAGAAAATGGAGAAGCTGATTCTTTGGCGAAAGTAGCAAAGGAGCTGGCAAATTCAAATTATGAAGAAATCCATATAACCATAAGAAATAGAAGAGGCACCGAGGAAGATGAAGTTTGACCTGGGAGAAAAGGTGATAGGAGAGACAAAGAAGCTGATTGAAGCAAGTTTATTAGATAAGAGAAATACCCTGATTAGATAGCTAGCATAGTCCCTGTGAAAAAGAAGAATGGGTAAATACGGATATGGCATTGCAAAATGAAATTTCTAATGAAGATAATGTTCGGCTCCACTTGGATGAGTTGGACTCTCTTGATGAAAAAGATTAGGGGTGCAACAAAATCTCGAAGTCTACAAAGCACAAATGTCTCAAGCATACAACAAGATGGCTCGTTTTTGGACTTTTACCAAAGGAGACATGGTCCTTGTCGTCAGAAGACCCATCATCACCAACAAAAATGCCGGGGGAAAATTCAAAGCAAATTGGGCAGGCCCTTATGTTGTGGAGATCGTCTACGAAGGAGGCGCATATCAAGTTATCGATGCCAATGGAGAAAGACCGATGCCACACATTAACGGTCGTTTCCTGAAGAAGTATTATGTCTAATGTAAAAATGTTTACCTATGACAGAACGTCTGGCCTCTCATGGAGGTAGACTAGTCATGTACAATTAAATGTATTTCTCGAGGAAAAACATTTATTTCCATGCATTTATGTACTGAAATCATTTTTACTAAAAAAATTTGTTCAATAAAATAAGGAGACATGTGTTTGTCTATGAAGGAATGTCCGGCTCCATGTAGACCGGTCATGCACAGTTAAGCGTGCTTCCTGAGGTAAATACATTGGTCCCTGTGTTTCTTAAAAGAAAAAAAAACAAAAACAAAAAAAAAACAAAACAAAAACAAAACAAAAACAAAACAAAGCAAAACAAAAACAAAAACAAAGCAAAACAAAAAAAAAACAAAAACAAAAACAAAAAAAAACAAAAAAACAAAAAAACAAAAACAAAAAAAGTGAAACATATAAAAAAATATAAAAACCAACAACTTAAGTATGTTAAAATGTTGAAAGTTGGAAATTTCTTTGATGATGTTGCTCCAATCAAGGTTTTCATTGGGGTGACCAAATTATCTTTGATTGCCCTGAAATTTCTTTCAAATCATAAATACATGTTTCGTCTTCAATCTCAAAGGTTGAAATTTGATTTGAATATTACATGATTTATTGAAGAGAGTAGGACCGTGGGTCATGATGCAGGACACCGTTTCTCTACGCTAAATGTTGATCAATGTGTTAATTGGACTATGCCAGAAACGCAGATTAGTCTAAAATTTTTTTTATGAAAACTCCAGCCTTGATAATGCTCGATGTGAATGGTTATGATTAAGCCTCAAGTCCATCAATTATCAAATAAAATCACAAATCAAACATGAAATTCATTGATGATTGTCATCACACCATATTCAAATTCTAGATCAAGATCAGATGGTCAAAAGAGCTTCAATTCTTCTGAAATTTTTTCTATATGATCAAGGTTTTCTGATCTTGAATATGGAGGGTGATGATTGAATTCTATGTTCATATGATTATCATAAAAAATTTGGCATTCTAGAGACAGAATCTACCAAAATTCCTGCCCAGCTACCTCATCATCAAGTCAAGCATCACCATATCAAATCATATTCAATTTTAGTGAAAATGTTTACAGTCATTTATAAAGTCCTTATCTCTAAGATGAATGGTGGAGATTGGATTTTAAGCTCATTTTATTATCATAAAAATTTGAGTTCAAAGACCTTGTTTGTCTAGTTCCCTGTTCACCCATGGTGCTACCAAGTGGATAAATGGCTTATAAAATCATTCCAAATTTGGATGAAAATATTGACAAATACAAGGCCCTCATTCGAAACAAATAATAACAAAATAAAAAAAAACAAAACAAGAAAAAATCAATCATGATTTCAATTCTCCAAGTATTCTATTAAAAACAAAGACGCATGAGAAAAAAAGCTAAGGCTTATACAAATCAAATGTCCATGATCAATGTTTTAAAATCAATTGCTAATGCATAAACAAACTAGAAAAGCAAACTAAGAAAACAAACTAGGAAAGCAAAGAAAGAAAGAAGGCTTTTCAATGCCCAGTAAATTTCAACAATGACTCTTTTACTTCCTCCAACTCATTAAGCCATTTTGTGAAAATAGCCATAAGAGGAGTATCTAAGTTCTATTCTTGATTCTCAGCAAGCTGTGTTTTGGCCTCATCCAATGCAACTTGAAGATTTGCTTGTGTAGGCTCGGAAGCTTCAAACAGGTCCGTTGAATCCGCTATCTTTTCACTCAAAGTCTTCATTGTGCCTTGAATCTCACAAAGCTCGGCCTGAAGTTGATTTTCCCTTTCAACAAGTTTCTGATACTCCTCCTTGTTCACATTTATGTCATTGGTCCAGTCTGTCCTGAGTTTATTAGGATGATCAAGTGCCAAAGTTCTTTCATGCACGCATGCCTTGGTTTGTTGACTACGGATGCAAGCTTGAACATGAGGATCCTCTGAGGCATCTCTAGCATAGGATGCACATCGAGCGATCTTCTCTATGAAAGGCTCTAGACTGGTCAAATCAATGTTGAAAGGTTCAAAAAGTAATTTTGACTCCTTCACTTTGTTGATGACTCCTTGATAGTTATGATTGTCGAGAGATTTGATATTGTTGATCATCTCGTCTCATAGGCGTAAAACTACATTCGGTATATTCATTGAACCTACCAAGAGAATATACAAATAACTTTTGACCTTTGATAAGAGATAAAAAAATAATAAAAAATAATAAAAAAAATAGAAAAAAAAACCTTGGACTTGTTTTGGAAAACTTGTAACCCCGATATCGGCATTAGAGTTGCCACTTTCTAATTCTTCAGTGGGAGTATGAATGTCCTTGGCAGTTTCTTGGACGACTAAAAAAAAAAGAAGAAAATAATATATATATATATATATATATATATCACGGCGGTTCACAAAAAAAGTAAATAAATAAATAAATAATACCTTCGTTTTGCATTCCTGGAGGTGTGGTATCAACATTGACGTTACCACTATCATGAGGCGTGCTTTCAATGTTAGCATCCTTGTTATTGCAAGGTACACTCTCAACATGAGTATTCCTACCATCACTCTCCATTGAAGAGGGGGCATCTTTTATAAAACTTGCCAAAGGAGTTTGACTAAGAGATGAAATACTTTCATCCTCGTGAATAGCTAAAAAAAAAAATCGTTATGCGATGAAAAGTAAAAGAAGATAATAAATAAATAAATAAATAATATATATATATATAAACCTTCTTGGATTATTGGCAGGTTCTGTGGGAGCTCATTTTCCAAGGCAACTGGTGCATCCCCTAACAGAAAGAAAATTTAAAATAAATAAAGGACAAAAAAAAATAATTAGAAAATAAAAAAAGAGAGAAAATGTTGAAGCATGATTGTCCCCTCATTGAAATATATTACATGATTTCTCATCTCATGCATGAATACATGAATTGGATGAATGTTGGATTTATATCACCATTATGTTTATATAAATATTTGGTGGACCCCAACGTGAGTTTCATGTCATTCAAATGCATGATGCATGTTGGTCATGCTACATGCATATGCACATGATTCAAATCATATAATGACTTAGGAATAAAATATGTGTCACACCCACCCCTTCTACCGAGATAAATGTGGCACCCATCAGTTAAAAATCATATAATGACTTAGGAACACTCAGGTCCACCACGCCACCTCTAAAGGCTGGCCCATGGGGACCCACTACTGTAGTGTCGGGCTTTAGCCCACCGTCACAGTCCAAACCATCAAGTAGATTTAACAATGATACAATCGGTATAAATCATATCACAGGATCCTTATCCAGGACAAGTATTCACATATCAGAATTAAACATTATTTTCCACAAAGCCAATGTTAAAAACATAACAATGCATAATACCAGTAAAGTCCAAATCCATGATACCATTCCTATACCATGAATGAAAACCAATTCCACAAACAATGTCGATAAAACATTTTAATATGCTCAAATGGTTTCACAAATCATTCCAAATCAAAGTATATGTAACCATAAAAAATAAACACATGAACCAAATAATTAAATCATATATACGTGTATTTTCACTATTTGAAAATACGTATAATTATACAAAATCATGTATATCAATACAATCGTCATGGCACAATAACGTCAAATAAATATAAGTATCTTTGAACATTATGCACAATTAAACATAATAAAATGGAATAATCAAACCAGTATTTCCAAAATACTAATAATTAACCAATTATGTAAAATAATAGGCACTATCAACTTACTTGGTCTCCCTTGGTTTTCTTGCTAGGCCTGGAACTCCATCCCAAGCCTAATCAACACCTAACAGGAGAACGAAATAAAAATAAATAAATATAGGGTAACTACAAAATTGAACCCAAAAAGAAAATGCAAGGAACAAATAACTGACTCTCTAATTGACCCACTCACTCCAATCGGTTAAAACCCGACTTTGGATAAGCAAACTGGTCTCCAATTGCACTTAAACCAACTCAATTTAGGCTAAGCACTGCTGAACCAACCTGAACCAACCTTAATTCCACTGAACCAAGCTCAATTTCTCTCAACCAAACTCAATCTAGCCAACCAGCCTTGAACCAACTCTAATTCTTATACAAAATTTGTTGAACCAGCTTGCTTCAACTGAACCCGAATTTTTCTTGAATTGCTGGCTCAACTAAATTCAATTCTCTTCCAATTGGTTCAGCCTAAAACCATTAGCCCAACATCATAATCAAGCCCATTCTTCACCCTCATTCAAACCCAATGAACCCAACCTACTTCAATCCATCCAAATCCAACTCAACTAATTTACTCCACCAACTTGGTTTGATCCAATCAAGTCAATTTCGCTAACCCAACCAACTCCATTGCAACCATCATCATTACCATCTTAATCATCATAATTTTCACTTAATTAATCAAACCAAACCCTAATGTCGGTGCTACAGTAATACTACAGTAAAACCGAAAATCTCATCCTCCATTCAAGCTAGATTCATCATGAATACAAAGTTTTTGCTCAATAACTTGAAGCAACAATCATCTACAACCATCAAAGATGTTTTTCCTATTCAAATCCAAGTCAAATCTTGTAAAAGCATGTTAAAAAATTAAGCATGCTTGGCCAAGTTTCTCAACCAAATATCATGCATCATTCTAACCAAAATAACTCTTACCAACACTCCGGCGAGCTCCCTCTGACGATCTCCAACCCCTCTATTTAAAAACCTCCAATTTCTCCTCATTTCTTCATTTTTTCTCGAAAGCTATCAGAGTCAGATGAAGGAGAAGAAGGAGATGAAACTATCAAACTCAAGATTTTTCTCAACTTAAGTTTTCTGCCGAAATTTACTGTTAGTCCCTGAAAATACAATCTCTTACAATACGGTCCCTGAAAAGTTCAGCAATGGTCCCTGAATTGTAAAATAGTATTTCCAAACGATCCTTACAAACTGTCCAACGGTCCCTGGATTATGACACAGTAATTCAAAAAGGTCTCTTCCGGCTTACCTTTCAGTCCTTGGTCTCCGGAAATATTTCAAATCAAATCCTTTTCATTACTCTTTAACTCAAAATCTTTTAGAAACTTTCACATTTAGGTCCTTGTTCTTTCCATTTGGGGTTTCTCAACAAGATTGCTCAGAGAAAAAAATCTTTCATCGCAAATCGTAGAGAATACCCCTCAATATATTTTCCAACAGGTATCCAAAGGTTCAGGGTATTACAATATGTTTATAGACCTATTAGAAAATATATTTGCCATGTTGAGAACCCCAAAGAAAGAGAATGTATGACATAGTATATGGTAAATAAAAAAAATAAATAAGAATAATAAATAAAAAGTTATTGGAAAAATTATGGAATGTTTGAGGAAATTTGCATAAAAAAATGTTAAAAGAATAAAAAATGAGGGAGGTTTTATTGCAAAATTTATGGAGAAAAGTGAAGAAAAAAGAATGATATTTGAGGATGTATATATGCAAAAATTATGAAAATATGTGAAAAATATGAGAGCTAGAGGGTTTTATTGAAAAAAAAAAACAATGGAAAGTATGAAAATATGGAAGTTTGGAGGGTTATTTGCAAATATTGAAGAAGTGTGGAAAAACGGAAAGTTAGAGGGGTAGTTGCATTAAAAATATGAAAATATGTGGAAATATGAAAGTTGGAGGGTTTAATTGCAAGAAACCATGAAAAAAATATGAAAAATATGAAAGTTTGGTAGTTATTTGTAAATTTTGAAGAAAAAAAAAAAAAGGTTAGAGGGCCTGGTGGCATAGATTTTTAAATCCATAGAAGTTCAAAGGGTTAATATGCAAAAATGACATGAGGGCAATACCTTGTGATGGATTAGGAAGAGCTTCTTCAATCTCCATATTTTCCTCTACTCCAATGTTGTCTTCCATCCCAACATCGTCACCGACTCCAATGTTCTCTCCGGCGCCGACACTTAATCCTTGTGCGTTTACTTGATCTAGATATAAGACGTCATCAAGTTCATTAAAGGTGCATAGATGAAAGAGAAAAAAAGAAAGAGATATTTCTACCATCATGGGAGCTCACTTGCATCTCTAGATCTAATGGGGAAACATCATCAATTCTTGAGGACTTTGAGTAGCCCCTAACATTGTCTAAAAGGTGTCACTGAATTTGTATGCCTATATTGGAAATAGACTTTGAGTCAAAATTTGGACTTTGAGTCGAATAAAAAGTATAAAATTACAAAATTAGACTTTGAGTCAAAATTTGACTTCGAGTCAAATAAAAAAAGTGTGAAATTACAAAAGTCTCGACTTTGAGTCAAAAGATTGACTTGGAGTTGAATAAAAAGTGTGAAATTACAAAAAATTTGAGTATGAGTCAAAAATTTGGACTTTGAGTCAAATAAAAAAGTGTGAAATTATAAAGTTTAAGTAAAAAAAAAAATTAATTTAAACAAAAAATTTCAGGAAAAAAAGAGAAAACAATAATAATTATTAAAAAAATCAGAATTTTTGAAAATCGGAAAAAGAAAATTCAGAATTTTTAAGAGAAAAAAATTGGGGAAAAAAATTTTAATTAAAAAATATAAAAATAAAAAAAAGAGAAAAAAAAAGAGGAAAAAAAAAGAGAAAGGTCGTAAAAGGAAAAGAAAAGAATTCCTGAGGATGTTTGAAAATTTTTGTGATAAAGGAAAAAGAAAAAAAAAGTTGAATTTTCTTTTAAAAAAGAACTAATAATTGAAAAATGAATAAACAAATAAGCGAATAAATGAAGTTGGCATACCTTCAGTTCTTCGCCACTTTGACGGGCAATTGGGTCAGCAGTAGGATCAGTGTCATCAATGAATATACTTTCATTGATAAATCTGTGGCCCTTCGAAGATTGCCCTTGCTCCCTATTAATGGTTCTCTTGTCTCTGTAATCATCTTAGATCAACAATGAATGTTTCTATTGAAAAAAAGCTTCAACAGACCTCAACCATTTCTGTGCATAAACAAGTATAAGTTTCCCTTCTCTATCATGCACAGGAATGTAGAATGAAGTAGACGTCTTCTGGCGAGAAAAAAGGAAGCTAGTACCCTGCAAGAATCCCAAGAGAAGAAGCTCTCCTAGGAACATCAATATACACCGGAGTATGCTGATCGTATCCAAATTGGCGCCCAAATTGGTGCGGATTATAAGGTTCTGCAAAAAATTCTCCTGCATACCGAAGCGGAAGAACTCCACAACGAAGTTTCATCACATATTCCATAGTATATGAATCCAATAGTTTGTGTCTAGTCGGGTATCTGGAATCTCGTACTACTTCATCATTATGATACACGAACGAGAAAGGGCGAGATATGAAATTGCTTTCACATCGAATAAAGTTCCTCACATATATAGGATTGACAAACGGAGTCGCGCAAAAATCCATTAATTGCAGCATCTTCGGTATTCTCAGTAACCCAGGGATACTTGAGGTATTGTCGTCTATTCTTCTTTTGAGATATATGGTCCGAAAATAATAACCAGCCCAAGCATACAAGAAATGAGTAGGGAACACTGTGGTGAAGAATCCTGACCCTCTTCTGTGTTTAGCCATGGCATTTAAGCCCAAGTATAAGCGCGCTAATACAGCAAGGGCAAAAGCTACTCTCCTCCCATGCGCAATGTTGCATGCCATCATAAAAATTCCTGGTCTAATCACATTGCGATCACCCAGCATGATAAAAAAGCAAATCCAAAGCACTATAAAAGCAACTAAATATGCTTTGAAAATAGGCTTTGGAGGGGGATTAGACGCTGACCTATAACGAGAACTATGTCTTGATCTCCTAAAGAACTCCACCCAATCATCAAAGAATACATCTTCGTCGACGCTTTATCTTGAGAGCCATTGAAAGATGTTGAAAAGATTTCTTAAAATAGAAAGTTCAGGGGCATATCTTCGGCAGATTGTGTCATTAGGAGGTATGACTTCATCATAGATGTCTCCAATGATTGGAAGTCCTCCAAATTCCTAATGTCCCATAATGAAATACCAACTTCTCCGTGTAAGAGGTGGAAAGTGTTAGTGTCGGGACACCATAGTTCTACTAACGCTTTATAAAAGTTCATGTCAAAATCATAGCGGCCGACTGAAGCCACAATCCTGCTCATCAATTCTGCTTCAGATAACTCGTTGGAGTAGTTATTGACTATGAATTTGGCCCACTTTACATAATATGGAAGATCGATTAAACTATTTTGGATAGGCTCCCTACCCTTCCATCCCAGGCGATGATTGATGATCCTAGATCCAAGGGTTTCGAATGTCTTCAAATCTTTTACTTCTCCTCCAGGTTTCAAGCAAATTACATAAGTTAGACCATCTTCAAACCAACGGTTTCAGGACAATCTGGCAATAGCCATACGGTTTGGATAGCGCTTCACCCACTCTGATTGTTCTCCTCCTTCATATATGATTGCAGGTTCGGCTTCAGAATCATACATAGGAGTGTGGCGCATGTAAGACTTTCGACCTTTGGGGAACCTCATTGTAATTTTGGTTCATATCACAAAAAGGTTGACATGTATTAGCCATGACAAAAGAAAAGATTGGGGGTTCCTACTTCTCTCACTCAAACTCACCAATGAAAAATTTGGAAAAATTATTTTTTTAGTCCCCCGAAAGTTTTCAAACATCCCTAAAAAGTTCCTCCGACATTTGAATTTGATAAATGATCCCTCCTTTTTATTTTCATCGACGGATTGGTCCCTCGGTCAGAATCTCGCAGCTGAACTTCATCCAAAAATTCCATTTTTGCTCCCTGCTATTTGAGGGAAAAGTCAGGGCGCCCGGGTCTTGTCAACTTTTTTTGGAAAAATAGTACGGTTGTCGCTTTGAACTTTACATGCTTCTTTAACCCAAGTCGCCTTCTTCTTCTTCCATCATCCTTTTGTTGGGGTTTTGTTTCCATCTACGCAGGATAGATAGATTTGTCTCTTCCCTGTTGTTCTAGTTTTATTTTGCACTCTTGTACTTTGAATATTTCTTCACCCGAAAGCAATTCATGTGAGCTTCTCCACACTTGTTTTGGTTTTATTTTTTGTGGTCATGCAATTGTTGACCATGCTTTCTTCATGCAGCAACCAATGGATACCTTTTTGCACAGCTAGTAGGGTATAGGGGAGGGTCGAGTCCTCCAACATAGTTGTCGACTCCTTTGGGAGTCAATTCTAGATGAGATATGTCAAAGATGGGGGCTTGACATTAGCACTGTGAAAGTGAAGTTTGTCACACCCGATGCAACCCGAACTATTTGTCCCATTGATTCTGAAATTGACTTCAAGCCGATGTGCCAAATATATCAAATACTAAATAGCACTCGTGTTGACCTTATTGTTGATGCAGATGCAAATGTCAGAGACATGCTATCGTGTTCCTCACTCCCCGTCAGAAATATCCTTTCTTTGCTTGATGTGTACTCATTTTTATTTCATTCTTCCTCAGCATTATGTCCCTCATTCATAAATAATATTTCTCGTATAGTGTATAGAGTCGTCACTTATTGTATGCACTTTCCGGTATATTCTGGAGATATCATTTACCATTATCCATTTCAACTTATATTTGTCTGCTACTACTTAAAACTTTCTGTTTTCGCTTAATATTAACCGATATCGCTTAAAGGTCGCTGAAATGGAAGCGCAGCGCTTTTACATGCAAGAGTCATGGGGTTTGGTCCCCTCATATCCAACCATTATTTTTAATTTTTTTATTATTGTTTTTAATTTTTAATTCAACAAAACCCTTCTTTTTTGTGAACATTATATATATATATATATATATATATATATATTTCCGCTTACTTTCCCTGTTCACGCTAAATAATTTATGTTTTCGCTTAATATTATCCGATATCGCTTAAACTATTTTCTTCATCTGCTTAAGATTATACTATTTCTCTTAAACTTATCCGAGTTTGCTTAAACCTTTATGATCTCGCTTAAAATTCTTTGATTTCGCGTAAAAGTTCTTGTTTAAAGTTGTTTGATTGCGCATAAAAGTGCCATGATTTCACGTAGACATATCCAATTTGTACACTACAACGAATCATTTTCGGAGAGTATGTCACTCAATAGGGGCACATTTCCACCCCATCAACAACCTTCGGGGGTTCTTGCCATCCGGCCTTCATCAGAAGATCATGAGATTGTTTAAATGGAAGTCGGTGATCAGTTTCCTGACAGTGAACATTTTAAGGATGCACTTAGAAATTTTGCTATCAAACGCAATTTTAACTTTACATTCATCAAGAATGACAAGCGTAGAGCGACCGCTAGTGCGTCATCGAAGGTTGTGAATGGCGTGTCCATGCGTCCCATGGAAGGTAACCACGTAGACGCTTAGGATCAAGACGATGTATCCCACACACACATGTGGTGGCGGTGATTGGCACATCCTCACATCCCAAGGCATCAAAAAAAGTGGGTGAGTGCACGTGTCATACAAAAGCTGAAGGACCGTCCCCTATATAGGGCTATTGACATTCAGCGTGATATGTTGTGAGACCATGGTGTCTATTTATCCTATAAACAAGCTTGGTTAGGGAAAGAGGTCACCAAGGATGTTCTCCATGGGAGTGAGGTGGCGAGCTATGATTTATTGATGTGGTACGTGAAGAAGGTATTAGTAACAAACCCTGGTAGTGTTGCTATAGTAGAGAATGATGGTTCCCGTTTCAAACGTGCATTTTTTACCTTCAAAGCATGTGTCATTGGTTTCAAGACCGGATGTAGGCCATTGCTGTACCTGGATGAAACTCACTTGCTCGGTAAGTACGGGGGCACTTTGTTAGGTGCAACGGGAAAAGATGGGAATGATGGTTTCTTTCATGTGGCATTTGCAATCGTAGATAATGAAACGGATGCGAACTGGATGTGGTTCTTGTCAAAGCTTGGAGATACTATATACGATGATGACGAATATGTGAAAATTATTACATTTATATCTGATAGGTCCAAGGACCTTATCAATGCTATCGCGAAGGTATTCCCTTCCTCACCGCATGCATATTGTTTACGCCACTTGGGAGCAGACTTCATGAAAGCAAATGTCAGACTTGCCAAGTCATTGAAAGAACGGTGCTGGTCTATATTATCGAGAATTGCGTTTTCATGTGCTGAAAAAGAATTCGATGACGCTGTTGCCGATCTGTTAAACACATCAGCGGATGCACATCAATGGTTGATGCAGAAATCTGATCTGGCACACTGGGCGAACTACATGTTCAAAGGTGATAGATGGGGGGAGATGTACTCAAACGTGGCGGAGTCGTTTAATGCATGGATAAAAGAGACACGCCATCTCCCTGTCACAAACATGGTAGACTCAATAAGGTACACACCATTTCACTTAACTTTATTTGTTACCGATTGAGTTTCAATTATTTCTCTTAATATTAATTGCTTCCGCTTAATATCAATCGTTTCCGATTAAATTATAATTTTTCTGCTTAAGTTTAAATTGTTTCACGTAAGTTTACTTGTTATCGCTTAATATTAGGATTTATCGCTTAAATTACATCATTTACGATTAAATTATAATTTTTCTGCTTAAGTTTCAAATATTTCACTTAATTTTAATTATTACCGCTTAAGTTACATTTTTTACAATTAAATTATAGTGTTTCCGATTAAGTTTTAATATTTCCGCTTATTATTTCATGACTTGTCTTTCGTACGAAGGTTTAAGCTGATAGGCATGTTGTGTCATCGACGTGAACAATCTCATAGATGGGAGAGACGTCTATGTCCTGTAATACATCGAAAGATTGAGGAACTTGTTGAAGAGTCTCGCAACCCACTCGGGTCGGGTCGTTCCGGACGGTAACCATTTTGAAGTGGTTGACCAAAAAGAACTACCGCATCGGCTTTGAACGCTCGGACATGCTCATGTCGTAGGTGGCAGGTGTATGGCATTCCATGCAAACATGCATGTGCGGCAATACTGCAGACAGACACAAATATTCATTGATATATCGATGACTACTTCACAGTGGACTCTTACCGACAAGCATATGCAGAAGCCATATTTCCAGTACCAGATAATGACAAACCAGATGATATCAACTGCGAACTACTTGTGCGCCCTCCAATCACCAAGAAGCCAGTTGGTCGGCCAAGACGGAAGCGTCTAGAGTCACAACCATCAATCGTTCGTGAATTACGATGCAGCCATTGCCATGATGCTAGTCATAACCGTAGATCCTGTAATATATCGATAGCTGACTGACTACATGATGTTATTTACATGTAGCTTGCCACAACAAAAGCGGTATGTTTTAAGTTTAAGTGAAAACAACAAAGTTTAACTAGTATGAACCAATTTTAAGCAGTATTACCGAAATTCAATTGCTGCATGAACGAAATTTAAGCCGTATTAGCTATGTTTAAGCAGTATGAACTAATTTTAACTAAGAACGATTCTTTTTAAGTAGACAAGCATATTCGAGCATGACGAACAAGCATATTAATAGTGATATGCAAATAAGTATATGTCTAGAACTCAAAATAGGGGAAAAGTCAAGTTAATGAGAATGTATTGTTAAACATATCCTAACAGTTCTTTCATTGTCCGGAAGTTCGGCGACCACGGGCGATGCCATCCATCAATATGCGTGCCGCAAAATGTAGACGCAAGTGTGGAATGTCCGTCTGGGGAAGTTTTAGTTTCTCGGCAGCGAGTATTTGCTCTATGAAGCGCATGACATAGACTGGACAATTGACTGTACGCGCCTTTTGCCATGGGTAATTCTGTTCGTGTCTAAGAGGGTAAGCTTCGGTTGCGTTATCACCAAATTTAATTGCTAAACATCTATCAAATAGTTCCCGCTATCAACAAAACATGCATCGGTCAAGCCAAATGGTGAAGAAAATAGAAACAATTTAAATGAATGAAAACATTGTTTACCATGTGGATGGCATCTTGATCATATTTCAGACTGACAGACGAGGAATAATGAATATATTCCTTCTTCACTTTATCGAGTACGAGGAGATGGAAGTGACCATGAAGTATAATAGGCATCAAGATGACGTCGACATTTGTAAACCGGCGTACATCGTCCGCCATCATGAGCAATAACTCTTCTCCTGTGTGCTCTGATGAGGACATCAAAAGAGCAAGTGGTCGGGTGATTGCTACGCGTACATTGTAAGGGTACGGTTCGCTATTCATCTGTTCCATGACTATCAATACATATACGTCCATGACATCATCAGCGACCATTTCCTTCCCTTCCAATAGAGAGTAGACACACGCCCGAGTGGTGTATGACACATCATTCTTCCAGACATAAGTCCTACCGGATCAAAGCACGCAAAATTGAGCATAACATTGTAAATTAAGCGGAAATTTTTTAACTTAAGTGGAAATGTCACACCCACCCCTTCTACCGAGGTAAATGTGGCACCCATCAGTTAAAAATTCCTTTTTAACTGGAAACCTGACACCTCTCAGAAACCAAATCGAACTTACAAATTACAATTTATAACTTTACACCAACTGCAGGATTCAAATACATAAATACAACAAATATAATAACTCAAATTTGTAGGGTACAACCGCTACAAGATCACTGATACCAACAAATATAAAGAAAAGTATGGGACCCATCGCAGTCTTGGACTTAACCCCCGACTAGCTCTAAACTTGAACAGGCAATCTAGGGTCTTGCTCCTCGCAGCTTACAGAGACATTCAGCTGGCTCAGAGCTGGCTTAATAATTTCAAATACTCAAATACAGTATATATAAAATATATAAATACCAACTTCTCAAATAATTTTCCAACTTTTCCAAAATACCGTAATTCTAGCAAAAATACATTTTTTTAAAGAACTTGTGAAACATAAATTCATCACAAATCAATATCAAATCAATTTTCTAAGAAAGTCCAAATTGCTGCGTGAGAGACCGCCTCCTAAGAGCTGTACAAATGGGCTTCGCCCTCATCACAACCCAAAATAACAAGTAATATAAAAAAATCCATTCTCAATTCCACGTACTGAAAAACTCTCCCCACTTAGCCGCTCGTCGCGACTAGGGTTTGGGAGCCGCCAAGGTCTTCATAACCTCGACGTCTGGGCCCACCGGTCCCGTGTGGGCGACTCCCGGGATCCCGATGATCATCCAATCGTGGCTCTACGCTCCCACCGATCCGGACAAATCAACACTCGTGTCCACTCACGCCACCTCTAAAGGGTCGGCCCGTGGGGACCCACTATCGCAGTAGTCGGGCCTCTAGCCCGCGTCACCATCCAAAACCAACATGTAAATGTAGCAATAATACAATCAGATAAATCACATCACATGGTCCTTATCCAGGACAAGCATTCACATCACTGAAAATAAACATCATTTCCACAAAGCCCAATGTCAAAAGTATAACAACGCATAAAACCAAGAAAAATCCGGATCCATGATACCATTCCTATTCCGAGAATGAAAACCAATTCCACAAATATCATCGAGAAAACATTTTAAAACGCTCACATGATTTCACAAATCATTCCAAATCAAAAGCATATATAACCATCAAAAATAAATACATGAATTGAATAATTAAATCACATATACATGTATTTTTCACTATTCACAAATACGTATAATTATACTAAACCGATGTATCAATACGATTGTCGTGAACATCAACGCAAGTAAATATACATATATTTTAACCTTATACGCTAAATTAAACATGATAAAATGAAATACTTAAATAATTATTTCCAAAAAATACTAGTTATTAAACAATTATTTCAAAATAATAATAATTAATCAATTAAATAATAGCCACTACCAACTCACTCCGGTGTCCTTGGGTTCCTTCCTGAATCTGAACTCCTTCCCAAGACCGAACAACACCCTAATGATAATAATAATATAAAAATAAATAACACATTTAAACCCAAAATAAAAATACAATAAACAACAATAGACTCTATCGGGCCCACTCACTCCAATCTGGTTAAAACCCGACCTTGCATTATCCAACCCGGCTTTCAATCAGCACTTAAACCAACCTCAATTTAGACTAAACACAGCTAAACCAATCCGAACCAATCTCAATTCCATCGAACCAGTGTCTCAATCAGACCGAACCAGCTCTTTAATGCATCAACCAAACTCAATCAAACCGAACCAAACTTGAACCAACTCAATTTCTATTCAAAAATCCATCGAATCCAACTCTGCCTCAAAATCCCAAAACCCTTAGATCTCAAATCAACTCGAACTCCAAACCCAAACTATCTTCAACTTGATTCGATCAAGCTCCCAACTTAACCAAATCAATTCAACTCAACCAAATCACTTCAACTTTGGTTTGATCCAACCAAATCAATTTTGGTTAAACCCAACAAATCAATTCAACCATCTTCATTAACACCTTAATCATCATCATCATCAACTTAATTAATCAAACCAAACCCTAATCTCGTGCCACATAGAATCAAGCAAGAATTCCGTAACCCTCATCTCCATTTCAAGCGATTTAACTCGAATACAAGGTTTTCAAAACAATTTACATACACTCATCATCTACAATAATTAAACATGTTTTTCAACCCAAATAAATCATTTTTTTCTTCATCAAATCCACCAAATACACACACACATACATTCAAGATACCAATAAATAAATCATCATCAATACTTTACCAAAACAATACTTCATCCTATTCTCCTCCATCAGCACAAAAGTCTCCATCACTCCCATCTTTTCTTTGTTTTTAACTCACGTACATCAGATAGCAGTGAAAGAATGAGAAGCGAGACGAGTAAGCATTTAACACTCAAGAGTCTCAGATTTTTCTCCCAATGAAGCTTTTCAGCCAAAAATTTACATTTAGTCCCTCAAAAACTTAACTTCTTACAAGTCAGTCCCTGCAAAACTCACAAATGGTCCCTGAATTATGAAATAGTATTCTCAAAAAGGTCCTTGAAACTATCAAATGGTCCCTCAAGTATAACACAATATTTCAAAAAGGTCCCTACCGCCTTACCTTTTCAGTCCTTGGTTTGTAAATATTTTTATATCAATCCTTTTTCTATTACTGCTTTAACCCAAAATCTTTTAAAAAACTTTTACACTTAAGTCCTTGTTCTCATCCACTGGGTTTCTCAACAAGATTACTCAGGAAAAATTTTCATCGCAACCGTAGTAATACTCCCCGAATATATTTTTCCAACAGTATATGTAAAGGTTCGTAGTATTACAATCCTTCCCCTTTAAGAAAATTTCGTCTCGAAATTTCCTTAGCATGTATAAATATGATATCACCCGAAGTTCACTTGTTCCAAATCTGCTCTCTTGTTCCAAACTGCTCAACAAGAATAACAACATCGCTCGGGACGTCCAAGTATTCAGTCATGATCAAAGCTGAACTCGATTCCTCTTATACTGAGTGTTATACATCAGTATACAACACCTTTCCCGAGTGGTTACCCGGCTTCCTCACTTCCAAAAACTCATACAATAAAATAATCTAGATTTTTCCACAATCCAAAGAGAAAAAGCAACTTCTTATTCCCAAGTAGAAAATACATCATAATCGAGATTACATGTAGAATACAAAACATCTCAAGCACACAAAACGATAATAAAAACAGATTATTCTACTATTCACAAGTCCTCATACGCCTCACTCGAACCTCATCCTGTTCACGGTTTCATGTTCAACCTTTCCTTGCCCATCGCTCAACTGCCGCACCATAGTTAAGGACTCGTACGGGCATCATCATACGCAACAGAACTCCCTCGTGAACTCCATACCTCCTTCTCAATCTCGCATACGACTCGCCCAGGTGAAAACGCTCCATGTAGATATTCCCTCACCCTAAGCAACTATAGAGCTAAAAATCTCGGTATTCATGGTTACCACATAACGAGCTCAGGACATAAACATCAGTCATTGCTTGTTCTTGGTTACTCAGTGCAATAATAGAACTAGAAGATGCCGAGGCAACAAGAGCAGAGCTAGAGGGTACTTGAGCAAAAGAATATGGGTTTCCATCTCTTCTTCCCCTCATCTCGCCCTCCTCTCTCCTTCTCCTGCTCCTCCACTTCTCTCCTGCTCTTCTTCCTCTTTCACGCTCTTCCAAGAAATATCTCTACTCTTTCTCTATTATACCTCGAGGAGGTCCTCGCCCTCGACCGCCCTCAAACGCCTTGGTTCCATTACTCGTAAAATCCTTAAGACACTCAAAAATTCCAATCGATGAAAACGCAAGTCCTGATCTTCTCCCTATTTAAACACAACTAAACTACACTTTAGAGGAGCCGCCATAATTCATCCAAAGTCCGACAAATCAAACTCTGAATCAACGGCACATCATAACACACCTTTTAAGAATCAATGTAGCGTGATAAAGAAGACTCATGTTACTCACGGCTAATCTCCATATTCTTAAGCATGTATGTCCAAAGTATCTTTCAAATCACAATGCAAATCATCAGTGCCGCTACCAACAAAAGAGAATGCCAAATACCCTTCTTCGCAACTTTAAGTTAACTTATTTCGATAAAACCAATTCCAATAAATATCTCAACCCGTGATCGTGATCACGATCGCTTTGTCACTCCGCCTCAAACATCAAAACCTACGATCGCCTCTCATTCCAAATACGCAACTTAGGTTTTGAACCAGATCGAGACTCTTAATACTTCTATCGCCCTTAACTTTCTGCTCTAATCCCTACTAAACCTCTAAGTCTAGGACACGACTTCTAAACTTAGTCTCGCATCACAACCCGCGACCTCTACCAAACTGTGGATATCTCAACCTCACACTGATACTAAAAGACTGTCACACCCACCCCTTCTACCGAGGTAAATGGGCACCCATCGCTAAAAAATTCCTTTTAACCGAAACTCGACACCTCTCAAAACCAAATCGAACTTACAAATTACAATTTATAACTTTACACTCAACCGCAGGATTCAAATACATAAATACAACAAATATATATAACTCAAATTTGTCAGTACAACCGCTCATGAGATCACGATACCAACAAATATAAAAGAAAAAGTACTGGGACCCATCACAGTCCTGGACTTAACCCCCGACTAGCTCTAAACTCGAACAGCAATCTCAGGGTCTTGCTCCTCGAAGCTACAAGACATTCATTGGCTCAGAGCTGGCTTAATAATTTCAAACTACTCAAATACAAGATATATAAAATATATAAATACCAACTTCTCAAATAATTTTTCCAACTTTTCCAAAATACCAGCATCTCTAAAGACAAAATACATTTTTAAAGAACTTTTGAAACATAAATTCATCACAAATCAATATCAAATCAATTTTCTAAGAAAATCCAAATTGTGATGAGAGACCGCCTCTAAGAGTATGACACTGGGCTTCGCCCCTCATCACAACCCAAAATAACAAGTAATATAAAAATCCATTCTCAATCTCCACGCCTGAAAACTCTCCCCACTTAGCCGTCGGGTGACTAGGTGCTGGGAGCCGCCAAGGTCTTCATAACCTCTGACGCTGGCTCCATCGGGCCCTGCTAGAGCGACTCGGATCCCGACGATCATCCAATCGTGGCTCTACGCTCCCACCGATCCGACAAATCAACACTGTGTCCACTACGCCACCTCTAAAGGTCGGCATCTCTGGGACCCATCTATCGCAGTAGTCGGGCCTCAGCCCGCCGTCACCATCCAAACCAATACGTAAACGTAGCAATAATACAACTGTGATCAAATCACATCACATGGTCCTTATCCGTGACAAGCATTCACATCACGAAAATAAACATCATTTCCACAAAGCTCAATCGTCAAAAGTATAACAACGCATAAAACCAAGAAAAATCCGTAGATCCACGATACTCATTCCTATTCCGGTGAATGAAAACCAATTCCACAAATATCGTCAAGAAACATTTTAAAACGCTCACACGATTTCACAAATCATTCCAAATCAAAGCATATATAACCATCAAAAATAAATACATGAATCAATAATTAAATCACATATACATGTATTTTCACTATTCACAACACGTATAATTATACTGGAAACCGATGTATCAATACGATTGTCGTGAACATCAACGCAAGTAAATATACATATATTTTTAACCTTATACTAAATTAAACATGATAAAACTGAAATACTTAAATAATTATTTCCAAAAATACTAGTTATTAAACAATTATTTCAAAATAATACACTAATCAATTAAATAATAGCCACTACCAACTCACTCCGTGTCCTCGGGCTCCTTCCTAGACACTGAACTCCTTCCCAAGACTGAACAACACCTAACAAGAATAATAATATAAAAATAAATAACACATTTAAACCCAAAATAAAATACAATAAACAACAGATAGACTCTATCTGCCCACTCACTCCAATCGGTTAAAAACCCGACCTAGCATTATCCAACCTTTCAATTGCACTTAAACCAACTCAATTTAGACTCAAAAACACGCTTAAACCAATCAACCAATCTCAATTCCATCTGAACCATGCCTCAATCGCACTCGAACCGCTTAATTGCGACTGAACCAAACTCAATCAAAACTGAACCAGCTCGAACCAACTCAATTCTATTCAAAATCCATCTGAACCAACTTTGGCTCAGCCCCAAAACCCTCAAATCCAAATCAATCTGAACCCAAACCCAACCATCTCAACTCGATTTGATCGTGCTCCCAACTTTCAACCAAATCAATTCAACTCAACCAAATCAATTTCAACTTGGTTTGATCCAAACCAAATCAATTTGGTTAAACCCAACAAATCAATTCAACCATCTTCATTAACACCTTAATCATCATCATCATCAACTTAATTAATCAAACCAAACCCTAATCTCGGTGCATACAAGAATTACATGCGATGAATTCCAGAACCTCATCTCCATTTCAAGCGATTTTCAACCTCAATACAAGGTTTTCTCAAAACAATTTTCATCACACTCATCATCTACAATAATTAAACATGCTCAACCCAAATAAATCATTTTTCTTCATCAAATCCACCAAATACACACACACATACATTCAAGATACCAATAAATAAATCATCACAATACTTACCAAACAATACTTCATCCTATTCTCCTCCATCGCCACAAAGCTCCATCACTCCCATCTTTTGCTTTTTAACTCACGGGTACATCAGTAAAGAAAGAATGAGAAGCGAGATGCAAGCATTTAACACTCAAGAGTCTAGATTTTTTTCTCCCAATGAAGTTTTCAGCCAAAATTTACATTTAGTCCCTCAAAACTTAACTTCTTACAAGTCAGTCCCTGCAAAACTCACAAATGGTCCCTGAATTATGAAATAGTATTCTCAAAAAGGTCCTTGAAACTATCAAATGGTCCCCTGAAGTATAACACAATATTTCAAAAAAGGTCCCTACCGCCTTACCTTTCAGTCCTTGGTTTCCAGAAATATTTTTATATCAATCCTTTTTCTATTACTCTTTAACCCAAAAATCTTTTAAAAACTTTTTACACTTAAGTCCTTGTTCGTCCACTTGGGGTTTCTCAACAAGATTACTCTGTAGAAAAATTTCATCACGAACTCGTAGTAATACTTCTAATATATTTTCCAACTGTATATGTAAAAGGTTCGTGGTATTACAGAAACATTTATAGCTATGGAAAATATTGAAACTTAAGTGCAAACATTAAAACTTATGCGGAAACATATAAGTTTAACTGAAAAGTTTTAAAGTTAAGAGGAAACATTAACACTTATGTGTAAAAAGGTAAGTTTAATTGGAATAACTAAAACGTAAGCTTAAAGCATTAAAATTAAGTGTAAACATTAAAACTTAAGTGACAACTGTAAAAGTAAAAAATAGGATGCTTACATGTCCATCGACGCTTTTAGAAAGTGGTCGATTGTTAGTTGTTCGACTTTTATTTAATCTCATAAATCCGGCAGACGTTTGTTCCGCGGGTACCCTCAAAAAAGTCTCGAGTAACTTGTTTAGCCTGCACTCACTACCTGCTCATCAATTGACGCCGCCTCCGTATTGATTTGAGATGACAACTGACGCTTCATCAGTAGTGTTAGTTGATGGTTTCGCACCTGTCAACGGAGACGGTTTTGTATTCGGGGAGTCAGTGTGGATGTCCTCCACGCTCTGGGTACTTCATGATGAGTCAGGGGTCGCTGTGACGTCCTCCACGCTTCCTAACTTCTCATTCGAAGAAGGGGGCAGATCATTTCAAGGATGTTAGTGATCTCGATTATGGGAGACCACGCCGACATTTTTGCCGACATCGACCAGTCGGGGTTCAACTGGGAGATAGCTTCTCCCTGCTCGAGAAGGAAGGAAATGGACAAGACGGGCGCCCGGGTCCGGAGTGGGAAGTGGACGGGGAAGGCGCGGATCCGAGGGGGAGGGGATTGGCGAACATGGTGCGGGTCCGGAGGGCGAAGGGAGTTAGAATGACGGATCGGGCGTGGAGGGGAAGGGCGAGGGATAGTGGTTGGTCAAGGAGGAGGAGGTAGCTGGACGAGACCGGGTCCGGAGACGAAACGGGTGGGGATGGCGCGCAGTGCAGAGAGGGAAGCGTGGGATGGTGCTCGGGTCCGCTGACGTAAGTCGTGAAGAGGGAATTGAGTTTGTTCTGACTTTGCGCCCTTTGGGGTAATTTTTTGAGGGTCGCTCGTCTGCAATCGCTTACAAAAATTGCAGCATCTTTGTAGATCGCCTTGTAACCGGCTTCGAGAGGAGCATCATCGGATCGTTAGATGCCGAAGAGGCAATGGTTGTCTTCGCTCAACGACAACCTTTCTTTACCGAAGTTCTCTTGGGGCCGCTTGTTACGCGGGCAAATCCTTGGTGTCGCTACTATCGGTGCGACATCGAAGGGCCACGACCCTCAATTACTTCAACTCGTTTCGAAGTCCACCAACGCTTTGTACAACTTCTCAAAATCTTTCAAGAACGTAACCCAATGTCTTCATCAATTACCCCTGCGGATTAACTAAATAGAACCACGCCGACCCCGACGTGGTGGGCTCCTTGGTGGCGAGGGAGACCGCCCACGCTTTCCTCGTGATTTCTCCGTAGATTTTCGCGCTCAAGACGACAGTGCAATCCACTTGTTCTCCACGGTGGCTTGTCCCTAACGAAAAGTTTCTTCTTCGGGCGCTAGTCGGGCGAGGGCGAAAACCAGTAATGTGAAATGACATACGCATTAAGGTAAGCAATGATACTCAAACGAAAAACTTAAAAACAACAATAAAAAAATTAATTATTAAGCTGAACCTTAAAAATATTAAGTCTAAACTACATATTTTTAATTGTAAACACTAAATATTTAAGTGAAAAAGTATAACTTTTAAGTGTAAAACCCTAAAAGTTAACGGAAAAACATTTTGCAAGTAAAAAGGAAAATTAAGCGAAAACTAAATATTTTAAGTGTAAAATAAAAATTTAAACCATAAACGAATATTATTAAGCGGACACTAAATAAGTTAAGTGTAAACTAAATACCTTTTTCCCCTCGATCGACGATAGCAATGAACCCGATGGATGCTTGCTTGAAAACTCGTCTCACCCCGTAATACGGATCCGGGAGTCTTACCAAATCGCACCTTCACTGCGCGCCATCAGAGAACCAAATATTTAGTGCGAAAGACATCCTCGCAAGTAGCCGCCGTATTGTCTTCTCACCGAGCATCTTGCTTTGAACTCCGCGCGCCGCTTAGGACGCCATCCATAAGCCACTTATGTGTGGCTTGCGCCCATGCATAGCGACCGCGATTATGGGAAGATCGCTCACATAGTCTACAAGCCAATTGGGAATAGTAATCACGATGAGTTCGGGAACAACATGGTCCCCATGATGAATACCAACAATATCTTCACAAAGTTTTCTTCTTCTCCCCTTCCGGACTAGTGTGCTAAGAGTATAGCTTCCCTATGTCTTTCATAGCTTTTCGAGAAATATTTTTCTTCAAAATCTGAATGTGGCTTTCTTTTTGAAAACCATCAAGGGTCCCCATCGCATCTCGAGACCAAGAATAATGGATACATCTTCCTGCCTAAACGCCAACTAAGCTCTCACCAATTTTAAATTTTTGGGAGCGCTCATCATATCTCTCAAGAACGAGCATCGAGCAATCCCTCTCTTATAGTACAGGTTCAATTTCCATTAGGTTCGCTGATTCAAGAGTATGGAGATGGTGTCAACGAAACAACAATGAAGATCCGGGAAAGCTCTAGCAAACTTCTTCTCAATACCTTCAGTTGAACACTGTGGCTTCAATGTGTAAGTCTTAGCATCCAGGGGCAAGTCTCGTAATGTGTTGTCTCGTGAATCGAGAGAAGGCGATATAGGAACCAATACTCCCTCTCGGGATTCATGGCCACCTAACCCGCCACTTCCCAACGTGGAGAGAGAACGAACATTGATGTAATCGGCCCGGTATTTCGGGTCTTTTTCTCCTCAAAAATCACGGTAGTTAACAACCGAAGGACCAAATAATCATATGTACGGAAAAAGAGGGATGAATCTGCTGAATATTCAAACAAGAAGGGTGTTTCGGAATACCGAACTTTGTAGGGATGTTTCGTTCATTTCTAAGAGAATTTCTCGAAGACAACAGAAAAGGGGCATTTGTTTATATATAAAATAAAAATAACGCATGTCCTAATAAAATTCAATGTCCTAATGGAAATCAAATCCCAATTTAATTTAAATTCTAATATATCCTAATCATATATATTTAGAATTAAAAATGTCATAATCTTAATCTTAATTGATTATTTGGTTATCTTGGACTAAAAATGCAAATCCCAAGGCAAATTCAAAATGCAAACTACAAAATTGCCCAGAGATCATATCTCGTGGCAAAATGCAAATTACAAGATTACCCTTGAGAAAAACATATCTCGAAACTAATATCAAATCTAAGGATAGCCAAACACATATCCCGAGGCAATCCTAAATTTCATATAGCTTAAGAACTGATCTCGAGGCAACTTAAGGAATGCAAATCCAGAGGAACCCACAACACACATCCCGAGGCAAATTTGGTTAATTGATTTTTTTTTAATAAAAAATAAAAATAAAAAAATAAAAATTTATAAATTAATCATTTTCAAAATTTGAAAAATTTACAAAAATAATAAAATAATAATAATAAGAATAAAAATTTAAAAATTTTATAAAATTAATTAAATTAAAATAATAATAAATAAAAATAAAATTTTAAAATTAAATTTTAAATTATTTAAATTTAAAAATTATTCAAAATTTGAAATTAAAACAAAAATATAGATTGGGATGATAAAAATAGGATGAGGCTCAAATTTAAATTAAACCAAAATTTGGGCCTGATTAGAAATTAAACCAAAAATCGCCTTGCTCTCGATTAGAAATTTAAATTATTAATTAAATTGATTCAAAATTTGACATTTAAAACAAAAATTGATTTGATTTGATTCAATCCAGTAGTGATTCTACGGGGATTCGATGTTGAAGATAAGAACGGGCGGAGCTTTTAAAAAGAAGGAGATTTGAAGACAAAAAAAAGGAGGAGAGCCAAAAAAAGTCTCTGAAAGGAAAAGCTATAAGGTTTTTATCTCTTCCCCTATGTTACCATATATATATATAAATATATATATAAAAATATATACAAAAAGATAAGAATTCTAATCGATGCTGCGCTCGCCTACGCACGATGTCAAGGAGGTCGCGGACATGTTTGAATCGTCTGAAATAATCGCGCCAACCATGTACGGTACTCTGCCGCCCTCATCGCTCGTTGCTCGATGCTCGCTTCGCGCTGACGCCGTTGCACGCTGCCGTACTTGCTCGCCGGCACGCCTGCCAAGGAGGTCGCGGACATGGTTCAATGGGTCATAATGTCGCCAACCATATCCGTACCCGCCGCTTCTATTGCTTTGTCGCTCGATGCTCGGCTTGCCCTTAACATCAATGATTCTCATCGTGGACTGCCTATGGATGCCTTGTTTGGCAGAACAAGTGTTTCTGATGACTTATCGTCACCAGTCAATGACCATTAAGCTAAGGTAAACATGCACGTTTTTCTTAGAGTATCAACATTTATTTTGTTTGCTGTCTTCATGAACTATGAGAAAAATCATTCGCCATAGTTGATGGTTCAAGCAATTATTTCGGGAGTAAGTAAAGACTTCTTCCGGGCCGACGAAAAGAACTTTCCCAAGAAATTAGAAATACATGAGCAAATATGGAAGGAGAGGTCCAAATTGGACGCCAGAATCGTTACCACTTCTTCAAAAGTACACAACGGTGATCAATTTCTGGGTGCATCAATCAAAGAAGCCTTTCTTTATGTCCACCATACAGAAGAACTCCATTTGTCTAGTCTTACATTCCTAGAATAAGATGATTTTAAATAATGTGCTACAGTTGGTTTTATAACAACCCCATTACTTCATTGTACTGCTGATGTACAAGGGAAGTGAGTGATCATCTACTTGATAAGAAGTGAATTTGCAAGCACATACTCTGGCAATACCAAGAAATAAAAATAATAAAAAAAAACAAACTCAATGTGAGCACCATGGTGGCCTCTAATGTCTCATAAAAATACGAACTTTTGTCACCATTTAGCATTGCTGAATTTTTTTTAGGTGCTACTTTACATATGAAAATTGTGAATGTTGAACGTTTGAATGAGAACCTGATGTGTTCTTATTTAAGTACCAATAAACAAATTCGAACTAAACAGAATGGAGGTCATTATATGCATGCACATATGCAAAATGCATAAAAATAAAATAAAAAAGGGGGATTCATCACATGCATGAATACATGCATAATTTAAAGAAAATTCATGCATGAGATAAAAATTTAAGAAGCATGCTATGGTGTCATGAAAGGGCTTGGGCCCATTAAATACATTGAATCGATGCATATAAATAAATATATATTAAAAATAAGTAAAAAGGATGCACATGGGCCCTACTATAAAAACCCACATGCGATTGAATGAGAAGCATGCATATTCCACTGCATGTTTACAAAAAGTAATAATAAAAGTGCCCACGTGAGGAAATATGCATGGGAAGATATATAAAAAGAGATTATTATTATATGCATGCACATGTCTATGGCAATGTATATATATATAATGAGGAAAAATGATGATGATGCTGATGATACTGCTGATGATGATAAGTAATATGATTCACTTACTGCTATACGAACTTGGATAAAAAATTGTGGCGCCTAATCTCCTACAGGTGTGGATGAGAGGGAGCCGGTAACCATATCGTTCGAGCTTAAGTCTCAGTCACACAAAAGATTAGCTCAGATCCATTAAACCCAATAAATGGCGGCTAAGCTGAAAGGTATTTTGCAAAAGGGGCTAATAAATTCAAAAGCATGATGATAAAAAGAATAAATAAATAATTAATACCAAAAAAATAAAAATAAAACTATAACAAATAAAAAGGATGGGAAATGATACTGTGCATCTTAGAGTGTCCCGAGTCATTAGAATAAAAATGAGGTT